>NW_007241002.1:22366-23707 GCF_000164805.1 Carlito syrichta
CCCATGGTCAGCCCCTGGGGGCTCTAACGTGCCAGACGCCCTCAGGCACTACCCAGGTTATCCTGGGCGGGTCTCCAGGGACTGCCCAGGCCCTCCTGCAACTAGCCACCAGGGGGCGCTGCTCCCCCAGGCTTCCTACCACTGGATCCCACCTGCTCACCGGAAACCAGGACTTGGAAGGAGTCCCAACGAGCAACCACCGCCAACCTTGAGAAGTGTCAAAGCAAGGGGGGATGCTGAGTGGAGGTAGAGTTCGTCCCCGCCCCACCAGGAAGGAAGACAGGGTGGAAGGGGGACTAAACTACTTTCAACTCCCAAACCAGTCCTGTGGAGGACCTCTTGCTCCCATTTTATAGATGAGCAATTTGAGGCCCAAAGATGTTGGGTAAGATTGAGAGGCTAGGGAGATGCAGCGCTGGGTCGTTTGGTTTCAGAGTCAGTTCTTGAGGGAACTACAAGTAGACACCAGCTCATCTGACCCTCCCCGTGCCTCTGTTGACCCTATCTATATATTGAGTCGTGACTAACACCATGACCATAACCGAATTCTCCACGGTGTCCCAGCAACGATTCCAGCATCCAGGCCTCTTAAAGGCTGCCCTTCTTCAGCTGGAACTTTTTTGAAGTCTGGGCTCCTGCTTCATTGCCCTCTGGCCTCTAGGGACCCCCAACCGCCACCCATCCCAGCAGCCTCCCCACCTGGGCAGAGCCTGGGGCCTCCTCCGTAGCCTTGTCCTGCTTTACATCCCTTCTCCACCCCAGGGACCCCGCGGGGTCAGGCTTCGTCCCTTGGCACCCCATGGCCGGCAGCAGCACAGATAAACAATGGGACATTCGAACCAGGAAGAGTCTGTGATTGAGGCCAAAACAGGCACCAAGGTTTTTTTTCTCAGCTTCCACCAATTCCTTTTATGGCCTCTGGACCAAGTTCCTTTTCATAAAAAGTCAGAACTGGAAAAGGCCTCCAGAAGTCACTGGGTCCAACCTGTGCCAGCACTCTCCTTTTCTATAGAAAAAACTCGCCGTGCCACCTCCCCGACTCCGGCCAGGTTTACAAGAGCAGGTTAGGGCGGGCAGCGTCCTGCTCGGGAGGGAAACTCTAGCCCTGGGGCGGGATCCGGGCAAGTCCGCCCCAGGAGGCCCAGTCTCCGCACCTGCAAAATGGGGGGCGGGTCTAGTCGTGGCTTCTTCAAAGGGCCCCGCCCCCCAGCTCGAGATCAGTATCTCGCCCCGGGGACCCGCCCTAACGGGATTTCCAGGCCCCCTCGGTCCAACCGTCTCCTTCCCTCTTCTTGAAAGCGGCGGGCCGCCGGCGTCTCTGGACGCACGTGCGCGCAAGCG
>NW_007241002.1:24069-34886 GCF_000164805.1 Carlito syrichta
ACCGCCCCTACCCTGCCCGCCCTGCGCCGCCCCCGCCCCGGCGCCCCGATGGGTTTTTCCATGACTGCATCCGGCCGCGGGCCGCCTTTGTTCCCGCCGTCCTCGGCCTGCCTGCGAGCCGTCCCGCCTCTCCCCTGCGCGCCGGGGTTTTTCCAGGGCTGAATTGGAGCGTGGACGAGCCGCCTCCCCGCCCTCCGCCTCCGGCGCCCCCGAGGCGCCCCCGAGTCCCCTCTCGGGGAGCCCAGCCCTCTCCAGGCGCGCCGCTCCGTCCCCTTTGTCCCCACATCCGGGGCCCGCGGCCTCCCAGCCCCACGGTCTTGGGCAGAGTAGACGGTCACCCCGGCCCACGCGCTGTCCGCGCCGGAGTCCCGCCGGGGGCTACACGTTCGGAAGGACGGTGTCGCCTCTGCCTTACGGCTGCGACGGGTCCCACTTTTCCCCCGAGGGACGGGCAGCACAGTCCGGGCGTTGGGAGGGGAGCCGGCGCACGCGTCCGGACATGGCCAGGAGACCGTGGAGCGTCCACGGCGCGCGGGCGGCTCCCGGATCGAAGTCGCTCCCACCCTCACGGGAAAATGGCCACACACGCGGGCAAAAGGCGGCCGAGCTCGGGACGACTCTGCTCTCTGAGTCCGCTCCTCCCTCCCAGGAAGAAAAGGGAAATAGGCCGAGGGACCTCGGAGAAATGCGCCAGAAATGCCCTGGGCGAGGTGGGGAGAGTCATTCGCGAGTGTGAGGCCAGGCCCGGAGCCCAGGTCCCCCCCTTGGGTCCTCATGTGCCCCATGGGAATCGTGCTTCCGCGGCCTGATCCAGTCCGCGCCGAATTGAATTGTTTGTGTTTCTGCTCACTGCGAATTGAATTGTTTGTGTTTCTGCTCACTGCGACTTGCACGTCTGGGGGGCATCCAGCTATTACCCGGCCCTCTTGGCGGGGAAAGTGTAACAAACGCCGTGTTTGCTTCCGAGGGAGGCTTGCTAAGCCCTGCTGGAGAAGCCAGACTCGCAAGGGGCCTTCAGGCTGGGCCACAGGGGTGAAGAGAGAGTTTGGGCAGAGGACGGGGCCCCAGATTCAAAGGGTACCTGCCTCCGTGGGGGTTTTGGAATCCCAGGCTGCCCCCTTCCCACAGCCCGGCAGGAGACAAGCACGCTGGTCCCCAGATCAGGAGGTGTGGGTGGGAGGATAGGGACCCCAAGATCCACCGGGACCCAGAGCTGCCTGCCGTGAGAGTGGAAGGGAACGCCGGCTCCCTGGACTAAGCAGTAATGGGGGTGCTCACAGCCTGGAAGGGCCCTTCCTCCAGGTGCTTTCTTTGTCAGCTTTGTGGCTCTGTCAGGTGTTCGTGTTTCATTCCCCTCCCCTCTCAACCCTCTTATTTGTTCTCAGAGCCATCCCGGCCCCCAGCCATTCCAGGATGAGGAAGCCTTGGTCCCACACCTGTTTGTTTCCCTGCTGTTCACAGGGTAACTCAGATGCCCTTTACCCTTCTAGAACTGGTGTGGCAGAGCCCCTGGCTGGGGCCCAGCCCTCCCATAAGGGGAACTTTTTTTTTTTTTTTTTTTGAATGGGAGTCTCACCTTGTCGCCCAGGTTGGAGTGCTGTGGCACACTCACAACCACGACAACCTCGGTCTGCTGGGTGCAGGTGATTCTTCTGCCTCAGCCTTCAAACTAGCTAGAACTACAGGCGTGGGTCACCACACCCTGCTAATTTTTTTTGTTGTTGTTTGGTAGAGATGAGGTTTGCCATGTTCCCCAGAGGTCTTGCCATTTTGCCCAGACTGGTCTTGAACCCATGGGTTCAGGCAATCCTCTTGCCTCCGCCTCCCAAAGTGCTGGGATTACAGGCATGAGCCGCCACGGTGCCCAGCGTAATTTTTTAATTTTTTTTTTTTTGAGTTGGAGTCCCATTCTGTCACCCAGGCTGAAGTGCAGTGGCATGCTCAATGGCCATCGCAACCTCAACCTACTGGGCTCAGGCAATCCTTCTACCTCAGCCTTCCAAGTAGCCAGAACTACAGGCACATGCCACCATGCCCAGCTAATTTTTTGATTTATTGTAGAGATGAGATCTCGCCAAGTTGCCCACGGGCTGTTCTTGAACCCACAAGCTCAGGCAGTCCTCTCACCTTGGCCTCCCAAAGTGCTGAGATTGTAGGCGTGAACCACCGCACCTGGCAATTTTTTGATTTATTGTAGAGACGAGGTCTTGTCAAGTTGCCCAGGCAGGTCTCTAACCCCAGGCAATCCTCTCACCTCCCCCTCCCAAAATGCTGAGATTACAGGCGTGGGCCACCGTGCCCAGCAAGGGAAACTTTATCCAAAAGACGGGCTATCCTCCTCCATCAGTCCTCCCACACCAGAGCCACTGAGGCCCTCCAGCGTGCACTCCTCACCCAGTACTGCCCCTGATATTGATGAACTGTCAGACAAGCCAGGGCCTCCATAGACCCATGTAACAATATGGGTGTGAGCAGAATGCCATTCTGCTCCTGAGAGGACAGCATTCTGGCTTCTTTCTTCTCCCTACAACCCTGCACAGGGGAACAAGTCATTGCTTAAAATCCAGTCACTACAGGTTGTTCCACTGGTAAACCAGAGGGTTTCTCTCTGTCCTCCCTGACCAAGGCCGGCCTTGAGGACTACGGAGTAGAAAGAGAACCTGTTGGCAGATGCTTGGTGTAATGGGTCCCAGGTGTTAGTCCCACGAGGAGGTGAATATCAAAGGTTCTGTCACTCAGAGATGAGGTGATTGTACCACTAACATCCTGTTTGCCGTTCCTCTGTCCTCGCCTCTGTTCACCCTTCAATCTCCATGTTCTTTCTCAGACCAAAAAGCTTAAGCCCTGGCCTTGACCTTTATTCCTTTGCATTGCCCCCCACACACTCACGTATGCATCCAGAACTTTCCTGGACAGTGTTTTCTCCTCCCTTTAAAAGGCAGAGGCGCCGGGTTTGGTGGCTCAGCCTGTAATTCCGCGCCTTTGGGAGGCTGAGGTGAGTGAATTGCCTGAGCCCGCGGGTTCGAGACCCGCCTGGGCAACTTGGCGAGACCTCATCTCTACAATAATTCAAAAATTAGCCGGGCGTGGTAGCGCGTGCCTGTAGTTCCAGCTACTTGGAAGGCTGAGGCGGAAGGATCGCCGAAGCCCAGCAGGTCGAGGCTGCGGTGGCTGGGAGCGGCCACTGCACTCCAGTCTGGGCAACCAAGTGAGACTCCAACTCAAAAAAAATAAAAAAATAAAAATAAATAAAATACGTCTCCAGGTAGCTGAATCTGTTGGATATCATGACTGAGTGATGTCCATGGGAACTCAGCATTCAACATGTCAAGAGCAAATATCAGCAGAAACTGACTTAGTTTACCTGTAATTGATATGAGGATTTGGGGGCTGAGTATAATTAATCAATAGGTTCAGAGCATTTTAAAATTGTTTGTGGTTTATCATAGTCAAGGCTCTGCAGTATGGAAAGTCATAAGGAACATCCTGTGCCAGTAATCAGAGATTTATGCTTCTAACTTATCCAGAGATTGAAGGACTTCAGCAGAAAGTTAAAAAGGAAGGAGGGGCTGGGCATGGTGGCTCATGCCTGTAATCCCAGGTGTTTGAGAGGCTGAGGCAGGAGGATTTCCTGAGTCTAGGAGTTCGAGATTAGTCTGGACAATAGAACAAGACTCCATCTCTTAAAAAAAAAAAAAAGGAAGAGGACCAAGACATGGCCCTATTTCATAGCCTTTGTTACTCACTACTACATCCCAGTGTTTTGTTGTTTGTTTTTTATTTTTTTACTTATTTTTATTTTTATTTTTTGAGTTGGAGTCTCACTCTGTCACCCAGACTGGAGTGCAGTGGCCGCTCCCGGCCACCACAGCCTCGACCTGCTGGGCTCCAGCGATCCTTCCGCCTCCGCCTTCCGAGTAGCCGGAATTACAGGCATGCGCTACCACGCCCGGCTGATTTTTTGATTTATTGTAGAGATGAGGTCTCGCTGCCCAGGCGGGTCTCGAATCCGCGGGCTCAGGCAATCCACTCACCTCAGCCTCCCAAAGGCGCAGGATTACAGGCTGAGCCACCAAGCCCGGCTTGTTTTTTATTTTTTAAAGATATGGGGTAAAATTCAGGATAAGGTATACAAGTGGCCATCATACAGGTAAAGTTTGGGCCTCCCTTTGGTCCCCACTTTGCCTGGTTTGAGATCAGGTGCTCTTATTGATGTTGTGTCATTGCTCCCCCCCCAGTTGTTTTAATTTTAATTTAATTTAATTTTCTTTTTCAATGACTTCTTTGTGTTTATAAAATGGGCCGCTCTAGTTGGGTGTGGTGGCTTACACCTGTAATCCCAGCACTTTGGTAGGCCGAAGCAAGAGAATTGCTAAACCTACAGGTTTGAGACCAGCCGGGGCAACTTGGAGAGACCTCATCTCTACAATAAATCAAGAAAAATTAGCTGGGCATGGTGGTGCACACCTGTAGTTCCAGCTCCTTGGAAGGCTGAGGTAGAAGGATCACCTGAGCCTAGCAGGTTGAGGTTGCAGTGGCCATGAGTGTGCCACTGCACTCCAGCCTTGGCAACAGAGTAAGAGTTTGACTCAAAATAAATAAATAAATAAGATGGGCTATTCAATTCCCCTGTAACTAGTGGCACCCTCACTTTGACAAGACCTCCGTGGGAGCTGCTGGCACTGTCAGGAGGAGTTTGGGAGTGTCTGAAAGCTCTGCAGGACACAGACTGGCATTGGAGGGTATCCATGGGAGCAGCCCATTCCTTCCTCCCACCCACTCCCACTTCCTGGTCATCCCAGGCAAATGCACTATCATCTTTATTTATTTAATTATTTTTTGAGTCAGAGTCTCACTCTGCCACCCAGGCTGGAGTGCAGTGGCATACTCACAGCCACCGCAGCCTCAACCTGCTGGGCTCAGAGGATCCTTCCCCCTCAGCCTTCCAAGTAACTGGAACTACAGGCACACGCCACAACGCCTGGCTAATTTTTTGATTTATTGTAGAGATGAGGGCTCACCAAGTTGCCCAGGCTGGTCTCGAACCTGTGGGCTCAGACAATCCTCTCACCTCAGCCTCCCAAAGTGCTGGGATTATAGGCATGAGCCACTGCACCCAGCCCCACTGTCATCTTTTGTTCAGTTTCCTGAAAGGTCTCCTTCCCCCAGCATCCCGGCCCCCAAGGGAAGCGTGGGCTGCTCCCCGCGTTCCCCCCTCTGTGGGGTCCTGGCAGTCTTCCACAGGGCTGCACTCCAGGTCCTGCATCTTGCTGCATCTTGAGTGATTTTCCTGGCCATGGCCCATCCCTACACCTGGGGCCTCCATTCACTCTGCTCAGAATTTCCAAACCTCTCCAAAGTCCTCCTAGGGGCACCCTCACTCCACCTGCAGACACTGACAAGGGCCTCTGGAAGTCCTTCTTGTAGTATGACAAGGCTCCCAGATTTCAGCTGGACTTTTACTTGGTTCCCTGGAACTTGCTTATTGCCAATGGCAGCCTCTCCCCTGGGGGTTGTGGGAGCCACCTCCCCAGTGCTGGAAACCTGGTTACATTTGCTTCCTCACTGCCCTGGTTTGCCCTCCTTCCCTTCTGGACAGAGTTGATGCCCCCTTTTAATTTAAGCTGCAGGAGAAATGACTTTAGGAATGACCAGGAAAACTGTCCCTCAATTCTCTGATCTAAAATGTAAAGGATTCCGTGAAACTTGCCCCTCAGATCACCTCTTCTCCCTCCCTCCTGCCTTGACCATTTTTGATGTTTTTTCTTCATACTCACTTTTCTGTTTGAACCTTGAGATTTGGGACCTCAGTTTTGACCTCTTGGCCAGGCACCTGGCATTACTTTAGCTCCTCTCTCAGGTTTTAGAAGGACTGCCTGCCGAACTCTGCATGTCCTCAGGGCCCTGCCTCCGCTCAGCTCCCAGCTCCAGTCCCAGGATGTTGCTGTACTGGGGCCATGGCCATGACACCTTTCCAGGCTCTGATTTCTTCCTCAACCAGGTAGTTGGGCCCCAGGCAGTTTATCTCTGTCACCCAGACTGGATTGCAGTGGTACACTGCAGCCTTGAGCACCTAGGCTCAGGCGATCCATCTGTCTCAGTTTCCTGAGTAGCTGAGACTACAGGTGCACACCCTCATGCCTGGCTTTTTTTTTTTTAGAAATGAGGTCTCACTAAGTTGCCCAGACTGGTCTTGAACTCCTGGGCTCAAGCAATCCTCCCGCCTCCACCTCCCAAACTGTTGAAATTACAGGCGTGAGCCACAGCACCCAGCCGTCTTTGTTCTTAAAAAAGAATGAAAGAAAATTCTCTTTTAAAAAAATAGTTATGCACATAAAAAATTCAAAAGCCCCCCCCCCAAAAAAACTAAACTCTCAGATACCCTCGCTCTCCACTCTGCACAGGTAACTATTTTTGGTGTTTGTAGTGTTTGCCAGTTTTCGTGGTATAAATACCCCATCACGGCTGATTTCAAGCTACCAGCATGATATCAGTGAATGTGAGAAGAAATGTGCACAATTGGCGAGGAATGAGATCCAGTTCCAGCTCGCCATGGTAAAATCATGTGCACGTTGTCAGACGCATGGCCAGAAGCACACGTAAGTGAAATCACACGACACCTACCCCTTGCTTCTTACATTGTTCTTGGCCAATTTCTCAGTAAGATGAATAAGTATAGCAACCACCACTGTGGAAAGGATGGATCAAGACCATCTGCTCCTCAGTAAGACTATCCATTGGGGAGGGTCTGTCCTACAGTCATTGAGAAATGTGTGGCAGAAAACTATGAAGGGGCATCAAGTAAACCAGGGAGTATGTGATTTAAGAAGCTAATAGTGGCCAGGCTCGGTGGCTCAGCCTGTAATCCCATGCCTTTGGGAAGCCGAGGTGAGTGAATTGCCTGAGCTCGCGGGTTCGCGACCAGCCCGGGCAACTTGGCAAGACCTCATCTCTACAATAAATCAAAACAAATTAGCCGGGCGTGGTAGCACACGCCTGTAATTCCAGCTACTTGGAAGGCTGAGGCAGAAGGATCGCCGGAGCCCAGGAAGTCGAGGTTGTGGTGGCCGGGAGCGGCCACTGCACTCCAGTCTGGGCAACTGAGTGAGACTCCAACTAAAAAATAAATAAATAAATAAAGAAGAAGCTAATAGTGGATGTCATTTTTTTTTTTTTTTTTTGGGTGGGAGTTGAAGTCTTACTCTGTTGCCCAGACTGGAATGCAGAGGCACGCTCACAGCCACCACAGCCTTGACCTGCTGGGCTCAGGCAATCCTTCTACCTCAGCCTTCCAAGTAGCTGGAACCACAGGCATGTGCCACCACACCCGGCTAATTTTTTGATTTAACGTAGAGATGAGGTCTCACCATGTTGCTCAGGCAGTCCTCTCGCCTCCACCTCCCAAAGTGCTGGGATGACAGGCTTGAGCCACCACGGCCAGCCTGGATTCTTTCTGGCTGGGAAATGTGATCAATCATCTGAAGTTTTAAAAGGAGCTGTGTGTGTCACTTATACCCCACATCTCTATAATTAAATAAATAAAAATAAACTGAACATCCTCCCTCCCTCCATCCTATCCCCCAAAAAGAAGCTAAGTGTTAGGAATGACTGTATGTGGGAGGTTTTTGTTTTTGCTTTTTGAGTTGGAGTTTCACTCTGTCACTCAGGCTGGAGGGCAGTGGCACGCTCGTGGCCACCACAACCTCAGCCTTCTGAGCTCAGGCAATCCTTCTGCCTCAGCCGATCCTTCTGCTTCAGCCTTCCAAGTAGCTGGAACTACAGGCACATGCCACCATGCCTGGCTAATTTTTTTTTTTTTTTGAGTGGGACTCTCACTCTGTCGCCCAGACTGGAGTGCAGTGGCCGCTCCCGGCCACCGCAGCCTCGACCTGCTGAGCTCCGGCGATCCTTCCGCCTCAGTCTTCTGAGTAGCCAGAATTACAGGCATGCGCTGCCACGCCCGGCTGATTTTTTGATTTATTGTAGAGATGAGGTCTCGCTGCCCAGGCAGGTCTCGAACCCGCGAGCTCAGGCAATCCACTCACCTCAGCCTCCCAAAGGCGTGGGATTACAGGCTGAGCTACCGAGCCCGAGAAGGTATACTTGAATAATTTTTTATTTACTGTAGAGGTGAGGTCTCGCCAAGTTGCCTAGGTAGATCTCGAACCCATGTGCTCAGGCAATCCGGAACTGTTTTGTTTTTGTTTTTTTTTTTCGAGATGGAGTCTCACTCTGTCGCCCAGACTGGAGTGCAGTGGCCACTCCCGGCCACTGCAGCCTCGACCTGCTGGGCTCCGGCGATCCTTCCGCCTCAGCCTTCCGAGTAGCCGGAATTACAGGCATGCGCTACCACGCCCGGCTGATTTTTAAATTTATTGTAGAGATGAGGTCTCGCTGCCCAGGCGGGTCTCGAACCCGCGGGCTCAGGCAATCCACTCACCTCAGCCTCCCAAAGGCGCGGGATTACAGGCTGAGCCACCGAGCCTGGCTTGTTTTTTTTTTAAGAAGCAAAGTGAAGTTTTTTTTTTTCTTCCTAGCAGAAGGAACAGTTTAAAACCTGTCCTGAATTAAGGACTCACTTAAGTCCTAGTTACTAGGTTACAAATTAAAACATTGTTTCTTCAAGATGTACTCAAATCATAGTTATTTATTTATTTATGTATTTTTCTCTAAAACAGGGTCTCAACCATGTTGCCTAGGCTACAGCGCAATGGCTATTCACAAGCATGATCACATTGCTTAAAATTGCTGGGCTCAAGCAATCCTCCCACTTCAACCTCCCCAGTAGCTTAGACTAGAGGCATGCACCATTGTTCTTGGCTTTCGGAAGAATCGCCTGAGCCCAGCAGGTCAAGGTTGCAGCGGCTGTGAGCATGCCACTGCACCCCAGCCTGAGTGACAGAGTGAACTCCAATGCCAAAAAAAAAAATCCAGGAATCCACAAAAACTGGAGAAAGGAGGCACATGGAGACATTGCATGCACAAGTACGGCCATGAGCTTCTCAGTCCTGGTAGAAGCCATGGGCGCCCAGCCTAGACACCTGCCATATGACATGCCTTGGTGACTGCCCAGGTCTCCCTGTGAGCTCCATTAGGAAACATTTGGTTTTTGAAACAAGAGGATTTCAACTCCCTGGGTTTCTGGGTGACTTCCTGTGCTTGGCTTGTCACTCTACCTGCTGGCCTCTCTATCAGGCATTTTGAGCTTTCCACAGACTTTGTCAGAAGGGCAATTAGGGTTGGTGTCCTATCAATCTGGGCTCTATCAATCTGGGTGATTCTCTGGAAAACTGCTTCTAGTAGACCATTGACATAGAGTTTTGCATACCCTTTAGATGACAGAAGGTGACCCATGGGACCCGAAGGGGCCTCATGCCCTGCTGGTGTCTGTGAACCCCTCAGCTCTGTGTCTCAGTCTTGGAAATGGTCATATAAGGGGGCACAGTGCTGAGTATTTGAATCATAGACCATTGATTTAGGGCAAAGGGATAGTTTCTAAAGTATTCATCTCATGTTTAGGACTGAGCAAAGAATTCATTCCAAATGGTTTAATGTGCAAGTGTAAAGACTCCTATACTGCCGACTAGTCCTTGATCAGCAACAGGAGGTTACGGGGGTGGTGGGGGGGACCCCACCAGCAGTACAGGGGCTCCCCTTGAAACAGGGGTCACTCCTCCTCAGGAGGGAATCCTCCAGGCCCCGTCCTTTCCAGGGATACATCTTGGGCAAAGCCATCACTAGCGGGTATATGGAAATACGAGGGGGGGGACCCCAAAAAACCAGAATTGTCTTTCGGAGGGCAGGCCCCTTGTAGTACAGGCTTCCCTGATTAGGTAAGTGTTCTAGGAACCCATCGGCATCAGTGTACCAACTAGTGTTGTTGTAAGAGGCTGTGTTCGGTTTCAGTTATTTTTTTTTGGGGGGGGGAGATTCTTTCAACACATTTACCCAATTTATGATGGGTGATTTACACAAACAACCTGCTCCACACCACACTTAGTATTCAGCAGTTTTTGATTCAAAATGTCATGGTCCCCATGCCCCACCCTCCCTATTCACTCGATCTTGCCCTGGGTGATGTTTGTTTGCTTTCCCAGATGAAAAAAGTCCTCAAAGAGAAACATTTTGCTAATATGGAAGAAGTGAAACAAAAAACAGCAGTAGCACTAAAAGGCATCAAAATTGGCGAGTTCAAAAACTGTTTTGAGCAGTGGAAAAGGCATCTTGATAGGTGTATTGCATCAAACGGAGAGTACTTTGAAAGCAACTGAAGTTTAAACGTATAAGAAAAATACACAATTTTTAATAAATAAATTCCAGGGTTTTTTGGGTGCCCCCCCCGGTATATACAACTAAAGATACACACAAAGCTCAAGGGGCTATCAAGCAGGACCCAGATAGCTGGCTTAACATATGTTAAGTGGCAAATATACCACTGCAGTTAGTTTAGGGAGCAGCAGGAGGGGCCACCACAGCCCCGACCTACTGGGCTCAGGCAATCCTTCCACCTCAGCCTTCTCAGAAGCTGGAACTACAGGTGCACGCCACCATACCTGTCCCCAATTATTTTGATTTACTGTAGAGATGAGGTCTTGCCAAGTCGCCCCGGCTGGTCTCGACGCCCTGGGCTCAGGCAATCCTCTTTTTTTTTTTTTTGAGTTGGAGTCTCACTCTGTTGCCCAGACTGGAGTGCAGTGGCCACTCCCAGCCACCGCAGCCTCGTCCTGTTGGGCTCCGGCGATCCTTCCGCCTCAGCCTTCCGAGTAGCCAGAATTACAGGCATGTGCTACCATGCCCGGCTGATTTTTTGATTTATT
>NW_007241002.1:35276-46649 GCF_000164805.1 Carlito syrichta
CACATGGAGAATTATAAAACACTGTTTCTTTTTTTTTTTGAGTCGAAGTCTCACTCTGTCCCCCAGACTGGAGTGCAGTGGCCGTTCCCGGCCTGCTGGGTTCCGGCGATCCTTCCGCCTCAGCCTTCCAAGTAGCTGGAACTACAGACGCCCACTACCACACCCAGCTAATTTTTTGATTTATTGTAGAGATGAGGTCTCACCAAGTTGCCCAAGACCCGCAGGCTCAGGCAATCCACTCACTTCAGCCTCTCAATGCACGGGATTACAGGCTGAGCCACCGAGCCCGGCTTACAGTTTTATTTTAAAAGGAGGAGTTAACCTAAAATGAGCTAGATGTAATGGCTCATGGCTATAAACCCAGCACTTTGGGAGGCCGAGGTGAGAAGATTGCCTGAACCCAGGGGTTCGACACCAGCCTGGGCAACTTGGCGAGACTTCATCTCTACAATAAATCACAAAAATTAGCCAGGCATGGTGATGCATGCCTGTGGTTCCAGCTACTTGAAAGACTGAGGCAAAAGGATCGCCGGAGCCCAGCAGGTCGAGGCTGCGGTGGCCGGGAGCATGCCACTGCACTCCAGTCTGGGTGACAGAGTGAGACTCCAACCAAAAAAAAAAAAAAAACTAAAAAAGATGGGTATTTGTTTGGTCCTTGAAAGTCACAGGCTGGTAAAGAAACGGGACTTGCCCTGGGAAGAAAGGTCACAGTATGGATTCCTCCATCCTGCCACATCCCAGGATAGTTTTCCCTTCATCGGCAGGTATGTTTCAGGACTCCCTTGGGGGTATGAAAACACAGCCATTTATTTTTGGGAGTGCAGGACTGAATAATTCTAGAGTGGATTTACTCACATCATCGGGGTAGACTTGCATAATTCATTTAGGCTAAAGTGTACTGACGCAGAAGACTTCATTCCTCCCATGGGAAAATTGCTGCACATTCCAAGGCATTCTGTGGGAAGAGCAGAAAACTTCAGAACCATACAGGGTAAAGCTTTTCTAAGGCTGGTGACAATGAAACAGTACGGGCAGGAGTCAGGGACTCTACAGAGAAAGAATCCAGGAAGGGGTCCCATGGCGGAACACAGAAGGTACTGGGTGGATCTGTAGTTCAGGCTCAAGATGGAGGAAGGGTCACCACTGCCTAAACATTTAAGAAAAGATTGGGCCAGGCTCAGTGGCTCAGCCTGTAATCCCAGCACTTTGGGAGGCTGAGGCGAGAGGATTGCCTGAGCCCGCGGGTTCGAGACCCACCCAGGCAACTTGGGGAGACCTCAGCTCTACAATAAATCAAAAATTAGCTGGGCGTGGTAGTGCACGCCTGTAGTTCCAGCTACTTGGAAGGCTGAGGTGGAAGGATTGCTGGAGCCCAGTAGGTCAAGGCTGCGGTGGCCATGAGTGTGCCACTGCACTCCAGCATGGGTGACAGAGTGAAACTTCAAATAAAAAATTTAAAAAATAAATATAATGCAAATTTATTCTCTTACAACTCTGGAGGTGGAAGTCTAAAATCAAGGTGTTGGCAAGGCTATGTTCCTTCTGGAGGCTTCAGGGAAGAGTCTGTTCCCTTGCCTTTTCTTTTTTCTTTTTTTTTTTTTGAGCCAGAGTCTCACTCTGTTGCCCAGGCTAGAGTGCAGTGGCACGCTCACAGTCACTGCAGCCTCAACTTGCTGGGCTCAGGCGATCCTTCCACTTTAGCCTTCCAAGTAGCTGGAACTATAAGCTACCATGCCCAGCTAATTTTTTGATTTACTGTAGAGACAAGGTCTCGCCAAGTTGCCCAGCCTGGTCTCAAATCCGTGGGCTCAGGCAATCCTCTCGTCTCAGCCTCCCAAAGTGCTGGGATAATTATAGACGTGAGCCACAGCACCTGGCTCTTTTTTTTAACTTTAAATTTTTTTATTTCAAAGATTTGAGGTACAATTCAGGGTTAGGTATACAAATGTGCTTTATGCAGGTGCCCTTGTTGATGAAGTGTGCCCCCCACTTCTTTGTCTTTTCTTTTTTTTTTTTGAGTTGGAGTCTCACTCTGCCACCCAGACTGGAGTACAGTGGTCGCTCCCGGCCTCCACAGCCTCGACCCACTGGGCTCCGGCGATCCTTCCGCCTCAGCCTTCCAAGTAGCTGGAACTACAGGTGCGCGCTACCACGCCCAGCTCATTTTGATTTATTGTAGAGATGAGGACTCACCAAGTTGCCCAGGCGGGTCTTGAGCCCCCTGGTTCAGGCAATTCACTCACCTCAGCCTCCCAAAGGCGTGGGATTACAGGCTGAGCCACCGAGCCCAGCTTCTTTGTCTTTTCTACCATCTAGAAACTGTCTGCATTCCTTGGTTTGTGGCCCCTTCCTGCATCTTCAAGCACACCACTCCAAGCTCTACTTCTGTTGTCACATCTCCTCTGACTGTGGCCTTCCTGCCTCCCTATGACAAGGAACCTTTTGAGGACATTGGGCCCACCCAGATAATTCAGGATAATCTCCCTATCCGCAAAGCTTCTTTGACTACATGAGGTAACAGTCATAGGTTCTGGAAATTAGGATGGTGGATCTTTGAGGGGAGACATTCTTCAGCTTACCATAAATATAAAGTGTTAAAATAAATACATATAAAGCCGGACGTGGTAGCACATGCCTATAGTTCTAGCTACTTGGAAAGCTGAGGTGGAAGGATCGCCTAAACCCAGCAGGTCAAGGCTGCGGTGGCTGTGAATGTGCCACTGCCCCCAGCCTGGGCAAGAGAGTGAGACTCGTACTCAAAAAATAAATAATAATAATAATAAACACATATGTATCTACCACTAAGCTTAAACAGATGCTAATATTTTGCCTTGTTTTCTTTAGATTTTTATTTATTGACTGATTTTTTGAGTCAAAGTCTCACTCTGTTGCCCAGAGTAGAGTGCAGTGTAACTGGAACTACAGTCACATGCCACCAAGCCCAGTTAATTTTTTGATTTATTGTAGAGACAAGGTCTTGCCATGTTGCCAAGGCTGGTCTGGAGTCCATGGGCTCAGGCAATCCCCTTACCTCTGTCTTCCAAAGTGCTGAGAGGAGTTTTCTCTTTTTTTTTAGTTGGAGTCTCACTGTCACTTTTTTGAGTTAGTCTCACTCTGTCACCTAGACTGGAGTTCAGTGGCACGATTATGGCCACCACAGCCTCAACCTGCAGGGCTCAGGTGATCCTTCTGCCTTAGTCTTCCAAGTAGCTGGAACTACAGACCATGTCTTTTTTTTTTTTTTTTTAATTGTAGAGAGGAGTTCTCGCCAAGTTGCCCAGGATGGTCTCAAATGCCTGGGTTCAGGAAATCCTCTTGCCTCAGCCTCTCAAAGTGCTGGGATTATATGCGTGAGCCACTGCACCCAGCTTCCATAGTTTTAAGTTACTAAATTGTGGTAATTTCTTATAGCAACAATAGAAAACTAATCCAGTACTTCTTTGGAATGTTTCATGATTTAAAATTTGCGTCTGTTTCTATTTCATGACATTAAGTTAGGAGAAGCTTAAGCCCTACCTGTTTACATCTTCCTGTTCTTTGCCCTTCAGGGGAGGTAGAGTGCTGTTCAGGAATCCCCCACCCAGCCATGCATGAATATATCATGAGACTTCTTTTCCATAGACTGAGCTGTATGTCCACCTCCGTAGACCAGGCATCTTTCTGAAAGCCCTGGTTGTCAGAAGATGTTTGGACTCTGGGGTGAGCTGCCCCAGGAGACCCTCTGGAGCTGGCGCCTTGCTCCCTGCTAGGTGAAGCTGTCAGAGGCTCACAGAAGCCTGAGAATGACAGTTTACAGTGATGAGCCTGACATACTGGGACAGGAGTTCACCTGGGACACTCTCCCGACCCCTTTTATCCTGAAAAGGCAGCATGGACTGCTTGGGGGCCAGCCAGTGTCCAGGGACTTTGCCTGGGAAGAGAGACTCCGGATGTCGGGTGGCAGAGTCCTCCACCACCGCCAGAGCAGTTCTGCAGTAAGGACAGCAGATCTGTGCTCTCCAGAGCCAGAAAGAGGTTTTCTGGTTTTTTGGTTTTTTGGTTTTGAGTTGGAGCCTCACTCTGTCGCCCAGACTGGAGTGCAGTGGCCGCTCCCAGCCACCGCAGCCTCGACCTGCTGGGCTCCAGCGATCCTTCCGCCTCAGCCTTCCAAGTAGCTGGAACTACAGGCGTGCACTACCACGCCTGGCTCATTTTTTGTTTTGTTTATTGTAGAGATGAGGTCTCGCCAAGTTCCCCAGGCGGGTCTCGAACCCATGGGCTCAGGCAATCCACTCACCTCAGCCTCCCAAAGCGTGGGATTACAGGCTTAGCCACTGAGCCCAAATGAGAAAGTTATGTTCAAGAAGAAAACACTTGTGTATATATGTATGCATGTGTATGTGAGTGTGTGTGTGCGCAAAGGTTACACATAAAAAAAGGAGTGAGTTACTGGGCATGGTGGCTTACTCTTGGGAGCCTACTCCCAACACTTTGGGAGGTTGAGGTGGGAGGATAGCTTGAGCCCAGAAGTTTGAGACCAGCCTAGGCAACATAAAGAGACTCTATCTCTACAAAAAATAAAATGAGAAACTTAGCAGGGCATAGTGGTGCACACCTGTAGTCCCAGCTACTCTGGAGGCTGAGGTGGGTGGAAGGATTGCCTGAATCCAAGAGTTCCAAGCTGCAGTGAGCCTTGGTTGCACCACTGCACTCCAGTGTGGGCAACAGAGTAAGGCTCCAGCACACACACACAAAAAGCAGTGTGTCTGTGTGCCTGTGTTGTGTGCGTGTGTGCACACACGTGGGCATGGGGCTGTGAAAAGAGGAGATGCTAGCCAAGCATGGTGGTTCACACCTGTAATCCCAGCACTATGGGAGGCAGAGGCAAGAAGATTGACTGAACTCAGGGGTTCGAGACCAGCCTGGGCAATTTGACGAGACCTCGTCTCTAAAATAAATAAAAAAATTAACCGGGCATGGTGGCACTCACCTATGTTTCCAGCTACTTGGAAGGCTGAGGCAGAAGGATCACCTGAGCCCAGCAGGTTGAGGCTGCGATAGCTGTGAGTGTGCTACTCCTACCTGGAGGACAGAGTGAGACTCCGACTCAAAAATAAAATAAGATAAATTAAAAATAAACGTTAAGATATTAAACCCTATGAGCAGTACAAGCAGCAAGTGCTTGAGTTGCTCAGAGAAGGATTAGGCAGGTGTAGGATCCACAGAAGGGGTGGGTTTGGCCAAGAGAAGGGACATCTAGGGGAAAGCTGAGAGCAAAGTCAGTGTGCAGAGGGTCGGAAGGTGAAAGGACACAGACTTCCCCCATCCGCAACACAAAGATCCGAGTCAGGAAGGTCTAACAGGGACTCTAGACTAAGGCACTGCCATGTAAGGAGAACTCTGGGCCTCACCCCCAGCCCCAGCCAGGACATCTCCGCATTTACGTTTTGTACCTAGGGACAGCCATAAACCTGGACTCGTGGTAAAAATAAAATCTGGAAACCTCCAGGCTAGAATAGGGGAATGCACTTGTTTGTCTCATGATGAAGGAAACTAGATTTTACTCAGCACGACTGTATTTACCCAGCCTCTGCCTGACCCTTCAGTTTCCTTTGGATAGGGTCTCCCCTGCATTATCCTGCTCTGAGGTGTGTGGGACTAGGAGGTGAAAGTGGAAGCCGTTAGGAGAGAAGTTGGAAGGATGAGCAGGAGAGAGCTCTTGGGGAATAGCCTGGTGGCTGTATTGAGCTAACCAGAGCCATGGTGGTGAGTCAGGTGTCTGGAATGAGAAGGCCTTTATAGAAGAGGATGAAGTGGACAGGCTGAGGCAGGGTTCACTCTATCTCCCACCCGCCACCACAGAGCTGGACTATCCCGGGCCTCCCCAGGCACAAATCTCTTGGAACCTGTAAGAGACCCCATTGCCACAAAGAAAGGCAACCTGGAGTATACTCTTATGGAAAAGCTGCCATCTCACTGGAATTTTCCTTTGCAAGTTCACTAAATTCACCTCTCACTAGCCCCTCTAGTTTTCTAAAGTGGCCTGAGCCTGTCACCTGTCAGCTCACCTCGATGCAGAAGGACTGTTATAGGCCAAGGCTCAGGGAACATGTTTAATTCAAAGTTTATCTAAGGCTGAGTGCAGTGGCTCATGCCTATAATCCCAGCACTTTGGGAGGCCTATATGAGAGGATTGCCTGAGCCCGTGGGTTCCAGACCAGCCTGGGAAACATGGTAAGACCTTGTCTCTACAATAAATAAATTAGCTGGGCGGGGTAGCGCAGTCCTATAGTTCCAGCTACTTGGAAGGCTGAGGCGGAAGGATCGCCTGAGCCTGGCAGGTCAAGGGTGCAGTGGCCAGGAGCGTGCCACTGCACTCCAGCCTGGGCAACAGTCCAAGGCTGGACGCGGTGGCTCATGTCTATAATCCCAGCATTTTGGGAGGCCAAGGTGACAGGATTGCCTGAGCTCAGGGGTTCAAGATCAGCTTCGGCAACATAGCGAGACCTTGTCTCTGCAATAAATAAAAAAATTAGCCAGGCATGGTGGCACATGCAAATAGTTTCAGCTACTTGGAAGGCTGAGACAGGAGGATTGCCTGAGACCAGCAGATTGAGACTGCGGTGACCATGAGTATGCCACTGCATTCTAGCCTGGGCAACAGAGTGAGACTCCAACTCAAAAATAAATAAATTTTAAAAATGAAATACAAAAATAAGCCAGGTGCAGTGGCTCATAACTGTAATCCCAGCACTTTGGGAGGTGGAGGCAAGAGGATTGCCTGAGCGCAAGGGTTCAAGACCAGCCTGGGCTACTTGGCCACACCTTGTCTACACAATAAATCAAGAAAAGTTAGCCCAGCATGGTGGAGTACACCTGTAGTTCTGTTATGGTCCGAGTAACGCTTGGCTGCTCCTCTTGATACTAATAAATCAAAGCGGCAGGGAACTGGTAAGAAGAAGTTTATTTTTGAGTTCGAATCCAGGGAGCAGAGCAAGACTCAGGTCCTTCTAAAATGGTTCTACTTGGTAGTTTTTCTTCTTTGAGAAACTTACCCATGGCAAGTCTTTCTGTCATAAATCTTTCTTTTTCCTTCTCTTCTCCTCGCTCATAAACACTGTTGTAAAAAATTAAAAATAGCCGGGCTCTGGCTCAGCCTGTAATCCCGCGCCTTTGGGAGGCTGAGGTGAGTGGGTTGCCTGAGCCCGTGGGTTTGAGACCCGCCTGGGCAGGCGAGACCTCATCTCTACAGTAAATAAAAAAATTAGCCGGGCGTGGTAGCGCGCACCTGTAATTCCGGCTACCGGTAAGGCTGAGGTGGAAGGATCGCCGGAGCCCAGTAGGTCGAGGCTGCGGTGGCCGGGAGCGGCCACTGCACTCCAATCTGGGTGACAGAGTGAGACTCCAAACTAAAAAAAAAAAAATTAAAATTAAAAATAAAAATAAAATAAAATAAAATGGTTCTATTCACCCTCCAGGCTTTTTACAGTTCACTTTCATAGTTGAGTTGTCAGTACTTATACATTAGCCAAGTGGCCAGCAGAATATTGTCTAGAATTTAAGTTCAGCTGGGCTCGGTGGCTCAGCCTGTAATCCCGCGCCTTTGGGAGGCTGAGGTGAGTGGATTGCCTGAGCCTGCGAGTTCAAGACCCTCCTGGGCAACTTGGCAAGACCTCATCTCTACAATAAATCAAAAAATTAGCCGGGCATGGTAGCACGCCTGTAGTTCCAGCCACTTGGAAGGCTGAGGTGTAAGGATCGCCGGAACCCAGCAGACAAGGCTGCGGTGGCTGGGAGTGGCCACTGCACTCCAGTCTGGGCAACAGAGTGAGACTTCAACTCAACAAAAAAAAAAAAAAAAAAAAAGTTTACAGGGCCTAAAATATCATGTATTGCAAAAGTTATGCAAATCAATTACATTGATACTATATAGTTCAAAGAAAGGAAGTAAATAGGGATTTACATCTTTGGGCGTGGTCTGCTGGGAAGTCAAGGATCCCCTGAAGCTACTTATTGGGAGTGCAAAGAAGACAAGGGAAAGCTCAGTAATGTGCTCAGGAATGTACAGGAGTGCTTGAATCCCCTCCATGCCCTTCTCTAGGGGCTGTGGCAATATGGAGGGACACTAGTGATTCTCTGTATCAGTTCCAACTCTTTGGAAGGCTGAGGTGGAAGGATGGCTTGAGCCCAGCAGGTCGAGGCTGTGGTGGCCGCGAGCCTGCCACTGCACTTCAGCCTGGGCAACAGAGTGAGACTCAGGCTCTTAAAAAAAAAAAATAGGCCGGGCTCGGTGGCTCAGCCTGTAATCCCAGCACTTTGGGAGGCCGAGGTGAGTGGATTGCCTGAGCCCGTGGGTTTGAGACCCGCCTGGGCAAATTGGCGAGACCCCATCTCTACAATAAATCAAAAAATTAGCCGGGCATGGTAGCGCGCGCCTATAGTTCCAGCTACTTGGAAGGCTGAGGTGGAAGGATCGCCGGAGCCCAGCAGGTCGAGGCTGCGGTGGCCGGGGGACAGAGTGACACTCCAACTCAAAAAAAAAAAAAAAAAAAAAAAAAAACATTGTGTCACAGCAGGTGCAGAAGTTAAGTAAATATAACCTAAAATAGGTTCAGGAGAATTGGGCATATAGTAGGAAAGAGAGGGGGAAAAGGTTATAAATGTGTTTGCTTTCTTTTTGTTTTAGCAGCGGTACTGCACACCTTAAATATTCCTTCTGGAATAACTTCTAGGAGTGGAATTGACAGATCAAAATGTATTGGTAATTTTAAGACTTAATTTTAGGCTCACACCTGTAATCCCAGCACTCTGGGAGGTTGAGGCAAGAGGATTGCCTGAACCCAGGGGTTTGAGACCGTCTAGGCAACTTGGTGAGACCTTGTCTCTAAAATAAATCAAAAAATTAGCCAGGTGTGGTGGTGCGTGCCTGTAGTTCCAGCTACTTGGAACGCTGAGGCGAAGGATCGCCTGAACCCAACAGTCATTGCACTTCAGCCTGGGTGATAAGAGACTCTGGCTCAAAAAAAAAAAAAAAAAGAAAAAGGCTTAATTTCCTCCAAAAAGGCTCTTCTAATTATGTGCATTCCTAGAAGTAATTAGTGAGAAAGCCCCTTTCCAACAGAGGTGTTCGTTTGCTAATCTGATAGATAATAAGGGGAAATGTTATCTCAAATGGTTTTATTTTGTCTTGCTTTGAGTATTAATGGGGTTGAAGATTTTCTTCTCTTATCAACCATTTGGCTCATTGTTGATTAATCTACCAGCTCACATTCTCCATCTGAAACTACCCTCACATGATTGAGGAGAATTGCATGCCGGGTCCTGGACAGAAATACTAGCGTGCTAGCCGGGCTCGGTGGCTCAGCCTGTAATCCCACGCTTTGGGAGGCTGAGGTGAGTGGATTGCCTGAGCCCACAGGTTCGAGACCCGCCTGGGCAACTTGGTGAGACCTCATCTCTACAATAAATCAAAAAATTAGCCGGGTGTGGTAGCGCGCGCCTATAGTTCCAGCTGCTTGGAAGGCTGAGGCGGAAGGATCGCCGGTGCCCAGTAGGCGAGGCTGCAGTGACCAGGAGCGGCCACTGCACTCCAGTTTGGGCGACAGAGTGAGACTCCAACTCAAAAAAAAAAAAAAGGAAATACCGGCGTGCCAAAAAAATATATGCACATTTTAAGCAATGTATCTATGTATTCCTTTTAGCTTGCCATAACCAGAAGTGTCCGGAAGCTGATGGTAACCACTTTGGGCACTTCTTGTAATTTCAGAAGTCCAACATGACTCTGTATTCATCTTTTGCTATCAGTATATATTGAGTATTGCAATTTTAATAGTTTTTTCCTTTCTTAAAATATGTATACATTTTTTGGCACCCTCTGTATAGTTATGAGTAAGCTGCACAGCCAGGCATGGTGGCTCAAGTCTGTAATCCCAGCACTTTGGGAGGCTGAGGTGAGAGGATTGTCTGAGCTCAGGGATTCTGTTATGGTCTGAGTAATGCTCGGCTGCTCCCCTTGATATCTATAAATCAAAGGGAGCCGGGCTCGGTGGCTCAGCCTGTAATCCCGCGCCTTTGGGAGGCTGAGGTGAGTGGATTGCCTGAGCCTGTGGGTTCGAGACCCGCCTGGGCAACTTGGTGAGACCTCATCTCTACAATAAATCAAAAAATTAGCCGGGTGTGGTAGCGTGCGCCTGTAGTTCCAGCTACTTGGAAGGCTGAGGCAGAAGAATCGCGGAGCCTAGCACGTCGAGGGTGCGGTGGCTGGGAGCGGCTACTGCACTCCAGTCTGGGCGACAGAGTGAGACTCCAACTCAAAAAAATAAATAAATAAAAAATAAAAATAAATCAAAGGGGCAGGGAACTGGTAGAAAGAAGTTTATTTCTGAGTTCAAATCCAAGGAGGAGAGCCAGACTCGAGGTCTTTCTAAAGTGGTTCTGCTTGCCCTCCAGGCTTTTACAGTTTACTTTTATAATCCAGAGTTGTCTGTACCTATACATTAGCCATGTGACCAGCACAGCATTGTACAGAACTTAAGTTACAGCTACATACTACATTTAGATAGTGATATTTAGAGTAAATAAAGTTTACGCTAGGCACGGTGGCTCACATCTATAATCCCAACACTTTGGGAGGCAGACATGGGAAGATGGCCTGAGCCCATGGGTTCCAGATCAACCTAGGTAAAGTGCGAGACCTCATCTCTACAATAAATCAAAAAATTAGCCAGGCATGGTGGTGTATGCCTGTAGTTCCAGCTACTTGGAAGATTGAGGTGGAAAGATCACCTGAGCCCAGCAGGTTGGGGCTGCAGTGGCCGTGAGCAGCGTGCCACTGCACCACTTTTCTGTTGCTAAAAGTCACTCTTTCTCCTTGGTGTTCATACTTTATAAGAGCCCCTCATATATTAAGGATATTTACCTCTGTCTGCCGTGTTTGACCAAAAAATATATTTCCCATGTTTGTCTTTTGCCTTTTAAGTTTGTTTGTGGTTTTTGACAAACAGAAAATATTTTTTTTTTTTTGAGTTGGTGTCTCACTCTGCCACCCAGACTGGAGTGCAGTAACATGCTCCTGGCTACTGCAGCCTCGCCCTACTGGGCTCTGGGGATCCTTTCGCCTCAGTCTTCCATGTAACCAGAACTACAGGCGCACGCTACCATGCCCAGATAATTTTTGATTTATTGTACAGACAAGGTTTTGTCAAGTTGCCCAGGTGGGTGTCGAACCCACGGGCTCAGGCAATCCACTCACCCTGGTTTCCCAAAGTTGCTGGGATTACAGGCTGAGCCACTGAGCCCAGTCCAGAAGATTAATAAAATCAAGTCAACCGGGCTTGGTGGCTCAGCCTGTAATCCCGTGCCTTTGGGAGGCTGAGGTGAGTGGATTGCCTGAGC
>NW_007241002.1:47838-48950 GCF_000164805.1 Carlito syrichta
CCAATCTGGGCGACTGAGTGAGACTCTGACTCAAAAAAAAAAAAAAAAGCAAAAGAACAAAACCAAACAGGCCAGGTGTGGTGGCTCATGCCTATAATCCCAGCACTTTGGGAGGCCAAGGTGAGAGGATTGCCTGAGCCGAAGGGTTCAAGATCAGCCTGGGTAACTTGGCGAGACCTCATCTCTACAATAAATAAAAAAAACTAGCCAGGTGTGGTGGCGTGTGCCTGTAGTTCCAGCTACTTGGAAGGCTGAGGTGCAAGGATCACCTGAGCCCAGCAAGTCGAGGCTGTGATAGCTGTAAGTGTGCCACTGTAGTCCAGCCTGGGAGACAGAGTGAGACTTCAACTCAAAAAAAACCCCAAAACAAAAAAAAGAACAGGAAGGCATTTTGAATAAGGGCCACAAATAATGTGGCCTGGCACTAGGAGGCATAGGGGGCAGAAACCAGAGGAAAAGGGCAAGGCGTTCAGAATGAGGACAGTCTTGAGGCTGGTATATTTGGTGCAGTTCCAGAGAGGTCCCAGCTCACCAAGGACAGTGTTCCAGGATGGGGAAGGAAAGACAAATGGGAAGGAGAAGTGGACGGAAGAGTATGGATCTGTATGGCCAGATGTCATGTGTGGATCCAAAGATGATCCTAGGTCGGTCCTAAGGGAAAACAGCACTGGAGAGGCTGCCACAGCTAGGGCAACCAGATGATCTAACTGCAAACCAACAGAGTATCTGAAACACCATAAAAAAGAGACAGAATTGATGGAGTTCAGGACACACCATTCCAAAATATGGCAAATTGGCACATGAGAAAACCCCAAACCCAGGAGTGACAGCTCACACCTGTAATCCCAGCACTATGGAAGGTGGAGGCAAGAGGACTTCCTGAGTCCAGGGGTTGGAGACCAGCCTGAGCAACTTGACGAGACCTCATCTCTACAATAAGTCAAAAAATTAGCCATGCGCGGTGGCGCACCTGTGGTTTCAGCTACTTTGAAGGCTGAGGCAGGAGGATCGCCTGAGCCCAGCAGGTCAAGACTCTGCAGTGGCCGTGAGCGTGCACTGCACTCCAGCCTGGGTGACAGAGTGAGACTCGGACTCAAAAAAAAAAAAAAAAA
>NW_007241002.1:49426-51617 GCF_000164805.1 Carlito syrichta
CCCAAGGCGTGGGATTGCAGGCTGAGCCACCGAGCCCGGCTAAGAGGTGCCCTCTTAGCCATGTGTGGTGGCGAGTGCCTGTAGTTCCAGCTACTTGGAAGGCTGAGGCGGATGGATCACCTGAGCCCAGCAGGTGGAGGCTGCAGTGGCTGTGAGTGTGCAACTGCACTCCAGCCTGGGTGACAGTGAGACTCTAACTCAAAAAAAAAAAGAAAAAAAGGTGCCCTCCCTCTACCCAGAGGAGAGGAGCATCCTTACCTCTGGAGACACAGGAACACAGAGACTCTGAGCAAACAGGCCTTGCTAAGTTCCCAGTTTATTACCATCAGATCATACTTACTGATTTCACCACACTTCTCCACGACTATCCAAAAAATAAAAGGAAGAAGGTTGAGATACAAAGTTAAAGACCCTGGGCACAGTGGTTCATGCCTGTAATCCCAGCACTTTGGGAGGCTGAGGTGGGAGGATCACTTGAGCCCAGGAGTTCAAGACCAGCCTGGGCAACATAGCGAGACTTTGCCTCTACAAAAGAATACAACACTTAGCCGGGCATGGTGGTGCACATCTGTAGTCCCAGCTACTTGAGAGACTGAGGAGGGAGGATCACCTGAGCCCAAGAGGTGGTAGCTGTGGTGAGCCATAATCATACCACTGTACTCCAGCCTGGACAACAAAGTGAGACCCTGACACACACACACACACACACACACACACACACACACACACACAGCTAAAGAGCTCAGTGAATGCTGATATAAAATTGTCAGGAAATCTTTTGTGTGTGTGTGTTGGGGTTTCACTTGTCGCCCAGGCTGGAGTACAGTGGCACAATCACGGCTCACTGCAGTCTCCACCTCCTGGGCTCAAGTAACCTTCCTGCCTCAACCTCCTGAGTAGCTGAGACTACAGGCACATGCCACTATGCTCAGTTAGTTTTTAAATTTTTCTGTAGAGATGAAGTCTTGCCATGTTGTCCGGGCTGGTCTTGAACTCCCGGGCTCTAGCAATTCTCCTTCATCAGCCTCACAAAGTACTGGGATTACAAATCTGAGCCACTGCGCCAGGAATTCTCTTTGTTTCATTGAACAACATCGAGCAGTTATTGGTTATATGTACATTGTTAAGCTGTAGGGTGTGGGTTATAGAGTTGTCAAGTGTGGCATTATTAGGTTAATTTACAGCTACTTGTGGCAACAGCAAGCAGTTTCAAGAGATAAATACTAGCTCAAAGGGGTGGTACTATTTCATTTTAATTTCTCTGTGGTCTTGATAATGTAAAAGAACTCACATTCTTCAGATAAAAGTTATTTTCTTTTCTCATCTGTTTCTTTGAGTCTTCATTTACATGGTTCCTGTGTCATTTAAAATTTATATTAAATCAATGTATATGCTTCTGTCTTGTTAATCTGTCTTTTGATACAGGAGTCTCAGCTATGAATTTTTTTTTTTTTGAGTTGGCTCCCGGCCATTGCAGCCTCGACCTGCTGGGCTCCGGCAATACTTCCGCCTCAGCCTTCCAAGTAGCTGGAACTACAGGTGTGCGCTACCACGCCCAGCTGATTTTTGATTTATTGTAGAGATGAGGACTCGCCAAGTTGCCCAGGCGGTTCTCAAACCCGCGGGCTCAGGCAATCCACTCACCTCAGCCTCCCAAGGTGCGGTATTACAGGCTGAGCCACCGAGCCCAGCTTCAGCTATGAATTTAAGGATGGGTGAAAAAAAGTATTTCTGTCCCCTGAACAATCCACACAGGGGACATTCCCTGGACTCACCTGAGGACACAGCTCTCTACTAGACAGGTAGTTGGTCTACCAGATCGAAAGTCCTGCCTAATCACGAATAAGGCAGAGTGTGAAAACCAGAGGCCAAGTCTTCAGTTTACCCATTCCTAAGAAGTGAGAGGTACAGACTGGGCTCGGTGGCTCAGCCTGTAATCCCAGCATTTTGAGAGGCCGAGGCAAGTGGATTGCCTGAGCCCGCGGGTTCAAGACCAGTCTGGGCAACTTGGCAAGACCTCATCTCTACAATAAAAAATTTTTTAAAAATTAGCCGGGCGTAGTAGCGCATGTCTGTAGTTCCAGGTACTCGGAAGGCTGAGGTAGAAGGATCGCCAAAGCCCAGCAGATCAAGGCTGGGGTGACCGGGAGCGGCCACTGCACTCCAGTCTGGGTGACAGAGTGAGACTCCA
>NW_007241002.1:51723-56692 GCF_000164805.1 Carlito syrichta
CAAAAAAAAAAAAAAAGTGAGAGCCACAGCCCAGGAGTCTTTCCTGTCACTCACTCTGTGTTTTCAAGATGCCAACGTCGGGCCAGGTGCGGTGGCTCAAGTCTATAATCCCAGCACTTTGGGAGGTCAAGGTGAGAGGACTGCCTGAGCCCGTGTGTTCGAGACCAGCCTGGGTGACTTGGCGAGACCTCATCTCTACAATAAATCAAAAAATTAGCCGGGCATGGTGGCGTGTGCCTTAGTTCCAGCTACTTGGAAGGTCCAGCCTGGGCAACAGAGTGAGACTCCAACTCAAGAAAAAAAAAAAAAAGATGCCAAAGTCGTGGTGGTTTTTGTTTTTCTGTTTACCAAGTTAGGGTTTTAAGAATCACTGAGGCCGGGCTTGGTGGCTCAACCTATAATCCCAGCACTTTAGGCGGCCGAAGCAAGTGGATTGCCTGGGCCCGCGGGTTCGAGACCAGCCCAGGAAACTTGGCAAGACCTTGTCTCTACAATAAGTCAAAAATTAGCTGGGCATGGTAGTGCATGCCTGTAGTTCCAGCTACCAGGAAAGCTGAGGCAGAAGGATCTCAGGAGCCCAGCAGGTCGAGGCTGCGGTGGCTGGGAACATGCCACTGCACTAGTCTGGGTAACAGAGTGAGACTCCAACTCAAAAAAAAAAAAAAAAAAAAAAAGAATCACTGAAAAGTTGGTAAACTTGCCTTTCTCCTACACTCAGAGGTTGAAAAACATCTCAAGCATGGTTTATCTGTGAATTTAAGAAATCGTTGGTGTACAACTGTAGTTCCATCCACTATGAAGGCTGAGGGAAGAGGAGAGCTTGAGCCCTGGAGTTGGAAACCAGCCTGGGCAACAGAGCAAGACCCCACCTCTGAAAAGATTATCTTTAAATCGTCCTCCAAGTGTTCCTGTTGGCTGTTTAGTGTTTGTATAGTCGAATTTGAAAAGAAAGTTTGGAGGCTTATCTGTAACTTACTGTAGACATTTATTTAAAAGAACAATCCTTGGCTAATACTTAGAAGTTACAGAAATAGACTGTTTAGTCATCAGCTGATTAAAATGGAAAAGTCAAAGCTTTTCTAAGAGGAAACAAAAGGAGGCAAGGAGTCTACACTGACCACTCAGAAGAGTGTACGTGTTACTGAAGAATGAATAGAAGTTGGGATCCTGCCTGGACACTGCCCAAACGTGGGTAAAGCGGTCTGTGTGTGGTTGTGGGATGGGGGGAGGATAAGCGGGCTCCTTGGTTACCCAGCTGGTTCTGACTTGGAGGCTTTTCCTGCCGGACACATTTGGGCAGCCTGCTTCCTGTGATTCTGTCTGTGCCCAAAGAGTATGAGTGTGTCGTCCCAACGTGGGTGCTTGCCTGTGCATCACTGCTGTGTTGCCTGGCAACCCAGTGTGTCGGGGTGTGTCCCCTTAGCGCTCTCTCTATTTCTAGAGTCTGTGGCAGAGCCTGCACGGCTGGCATCCAGAGATGTGACAGTCCCCATCTGAGCAGTCTGATAGCCCCTGTTCTCTAGTTTTAGGGTGCACAAAAGTATGGGAAATGCATGGCTGGGGGTCTTTCCACACTGCTGCCTTGGGAGGTAGTGGCTGAAAATGCAAGCTTCCATTTAGCCATGCACGTGTGTGCGCGCACGCATGTGTTTGACTTTGAAGACTCTAGCAGAACCCTGCTTATGGCTATTTAGAGACCGGAAATCGCCCTTCCAAATGGGTTGCCCCTTTCTACGGGCCATCTGAAGGCATTGGGTGGATTCAGCTGTGGTGACAGTGTCTGCCAGACTCCTCACCGTCCTTGCAGGAGTCCTTTGAATTCAATATTTGTTTGTTTGTTTTTTTGAGTCAGAGTCTCACTGTCACCCAGGTGGGAATGCAGTGGCATGCTCACAGCCACTGCAGCCTCCACCTGCTGGGCTCAGTGAATTACAGGGGCATGCCACCACTCCTGGCTAATTTTCTTTTTTTAAAGTTTATTCTAGAGACGAGGTCTCACCATGTTGCCCAGACTGGTCTGGAACCCCTGGGCTCAGGCAGTACTCTCACCTTTGCCTCCCAAAGTGCTGGGATTACAGGTGTGAGCCACTGCACCCAGCAAATTCAATATTTGGAACCAGCACAAAATATCTTGGTACCAAGGGTTGCCATCACCCTGGGCAACAACAATGTATGGAAAAGTAACTCGGCAGACTGGTATGTGGCTAAACTGTTCTAAAAGAGTCTTTTTAAAAATAATTTTAAAATATTTTTAACAATGAAAGCGACATCTTTTGAAAGAATCAGAGAACTTTCTAGGGTAATTCCTTTGAAGTTCTATTTTGATTTTTAAAAGATCTATCTTAACTCTGCAGAGGGGAAAATGGGGTTCCGGAAAGGAGTGATGTGCTCCTGCTGCACAGGGAGAAGGAGACAGAGCTGGGATCTGCCGTCGTCCCGGAGGGTCCCCCAGCCTCCCCTGGGGAGGCTTCCCAGCGTGATTCTGTTTCTGTTTATATCTGTGTGTCTCTGGGTGTGTCTCCCTCTGAGTTGTGCACCAGCAGGCTCTGGGCTTGTCTCTACCGGAGCAGCTCAGCCTGGAGAGTGTTTCATGGCTGCTGGGAAATTCCGGAGGGCAGATCCTGCCACAGCTGCGGTGAGACATCATTTCCTTGGGAGGAAACCAGTTCTCAGCCGCCAGGAACGAAACCATTTCCACTCCGGGAGGGCACGGGGGAGGGCGTGGCTGCAGGAGGGGCCGAGCCGCCGCCCCAGGGCCCACGGGCCTCTGGCTCCCTGAAGCCTTCAGGCACGGTTTAAATTTAGAGCTTCTATTCTGGGCCTCCGGCTGGGCCTCACCCCGTACCCATCCAGCCGGCCAGCTTCCCCCAGCCCGAGTGCTCCTCCCGGGGGCAGACTGTGGAGGCGGAAGGCCGTGTCCTGGGCGTCGTCGTGTGCTGGTGTAGAGGGGAGTGGAAGAAAGACCGAAGCCAGGAAGAGGCACCACTCCAGCACATCTCAGCGCCTGGGAGCCCGTGTCCACCCGCCCCACTGGCTTCACCGACACTCACGTGCCTGCCCGAGCTGCGTGTGCAGAGCCCGCCACGTGAGCAGCCGAGATGGGAGCCGACCCGGTCCCCGTTCACGGTCTAGTGGAAATGCAGACGAGAAAAGGACCGATGAAGTGAGTGGGAAGAGAGCGCACGTTCGGGGCCGCCTGAATCTGCGCTCCCAGGGGTGTTCCCCGAACGGGAAGCCTATGAGAACATGCAGAACAGGCATCAAAGCCATGTAGCCATCACTCCTGCAGTCGCCACTCCCTTCTGCTCTGGCTCAAATGGCTCCCCCCCCACGGCCCACGTCAGCCCCCACCTCTCACTCTCTGCTTCCACCCTGCTTTATGTTCTTCCTAGGAGCACCACCATCTAACCCCAGCAGGCATCTGTGTGTCTCACAGGCTCCTCCCCAGAACACAAGATCCAGGAGAGCAGGGACTTGGTTTTGCTCACTGCCGTATCCCCCATGCCTAGGCAAGTTCCCTGTACTTTTTAAAATTTTCTTCTCTCTTTTTTTGAGTTGGAGTCTCTCACTCTGTTACCCAGGCTGGAGTGCGATGGCACGTTCACGGCCACTGCAGCCTCGACCTGCGGGGCTCAGGTGATCCTTCCACTTCAGCCTTCCAAGTAGCTGGAACTACAGATGCACACTACCACGCCCGGATTATTTTTTTGGTTTATTGTAGAGACGAGATTTCGCCAAATCGCCCAGGCTGGTCTCGAACCCCTGAGCTCAGGCAATCCTCTTGCCTCTGCCTCCCAAAGTGCTGGGATTACAGGCTTGAGCCTCCACTCCTAGTCCACTGTATTGTTTTTTACTTTATTTTATTTTTTGAATTGGAATCTCACTCTGTCACACAGTCTGGAATGCAGCGGCACAGATGGCGGCCATCACACCTCGACCTACCGGACTCAGATGATCCCTCTGCCTCAGCCTTCCAAGTAGCTGGTACTACAGGACCCGCCACCTTGCATGGCTAAGTTTTTTATTTAGAAATGTAGAAGCCGGGCGTGGTGACTCATACCTGTAATCCCAGCACTTGGGGAGGCTGAGGCAAGAAGATTGCCTGAGCCCACGAGTTCAAGACCAGTCTGGGCAACATGGTGAGACCTCACCTCTACAAATCATCAGTAACTTCTGTGGTGGCTCAAGCCTGTAATCCCAGCACTTTGGGAGGCAGAGGCAAGAGGATTGCCTGCGTCTAGGGGTTTGAGACCAGCCCGGGCAATTTGGTGAGACCTCATCTCTACAATTAAAAAAAAAAATTAGCTGGGCCTGGTGGTACATTCCTGTAGTTCCAGCTACTTGGAAGGCTGAGGCAGAAGGATCACCTGAGCCCAGCTGGTAAAGGCTATGGTGGCCGGGAGTGTGCTACTGCACTCCATCCTGGGTGACAGAGTGAGACTCCAACTCAAAAATAAAAATGAAAAAACTTCTAGCCGGGCGTGGTAGCGCGCGCCTGTAGTTCTAGCTACTTGGAAGGCTGAGGCGAAGGATCGCTGGAGCCCAGCAGGTGGAGGCTGCGGTGGCCGAGAGCGGCCACTGCACTTCAGTCTGGGCGACAGAGTGAGACTCCAACTCAAAAAAATAAATAAAAACAAAATAACTTTGAGTGTTGTTCTTTCCGTGGGCTGGGGATATATGTCTGAGGTGCTGAGCAGCAGCAAGAACTTCAGCTCCGAGGGTCTAGCTCACAGCCCAGTGCTCTGCAGTGGGCTGTGTTGTCAGATGATTTTCCCCAGCAGCAGGCTGATGTGAGTGTTCTGAGCTCGTTCTGTGTAGGAGTTCAGCTGTGATGGTTGTTAGGTTCGGTGTATCGAGGGCATTCTTGACTTAAGATATTTTCTAGCCAGGTTCGGTGGCTCAGTCTGTAATCCCGCGCCCTTGGGAGGCTGAGGTGAGTGGATTGCCTGAGCCCATGGGTTCGAGACCC
>NW_007241002.1:56778-65327 GCF_000164805.1 Carlito syrichta
CCAGGTAGAGGCTGCGGTGGCTGGGAGTGGCCACTGCACTCCAGTCTGGGCGACAGTGTGAGACTCCAACTCAAAAAAAAAAAAAAAAAAAAGATATTTTCTAGCTGGGCACAGTGGCTCACACCTGCAATCCCAACACTTTGGGAGGCCAAAGCAAGAAGATTGCCTGAGCCCAGGGGTTTGAAATCAGCCTGGGCAACTTGGCAAGACCTTGTCTTTACACTAAGCCAAAAAATTAGCTGGGCATAGTGGCGCATGCCTATAGTCCAGCTACTTGGAAGGCTGAGGCAGAAGGATCACCTGACCTCAGCAGGTCGAGGCTGTGGTGGCCAGGCGTGTGACACTGCACTCCAGCCTGGATGACAGAGTGAGACTTCAACTAAAATAATAATAATATTTCCTTTTTTTTTTATTTTTTAGAGACAGGGTCTCACTGCGTGGCCCAAGCTAGAGTATAGTGGCTATTCACAGGCACGATCCCACTACTCCCAGTTTTGACCTGCTCTGTCTCCCACCTGGGCTGGTTCACCCCTCAAGTACCCTGGAGGTTCCTGGCTCCTGGGAGACCAAGCTTGAGGCAACCACCCAATCGGCATAGTACACTACAGCCCATAACGTCTAGGCTCAAGCGATCCTCCTGCCTTGGCCTCCCAAGTAGCTAGGACTGTAGGCATGTGCCGCCACACCAGGAAATATTCTCAATTTACCATGAGTTTATTAGGAGGTAACCCCATCATAAATCAAGGCATCTGTACCACTGAGAAGAGTTGTTCATTTTTTTCTCCCTCACTGAATTCCTCTTATCTAAAAGCAGAACCTCCCAAAATAATTCAACTGTCCTCAATCCTCTTTCCAGGAATTTTGCAACCAGGGACTTTTAAGGAAAAGTCAGCACTGTGATAAAAAACAGCTAAACACACATTATCACAAAAGTATTACATCTCACATCTAGTCTCCTAAAGCACCCCCCCCGCCCTTTTTTGAGTCAGTCTCACTCTGTCGTCCAGACTGGAGTGAAGTGGCACACTTACAGCCCCCGCAGCCTGGACCTGCTGGGCTCAGGCGATCCACTTCGGCCTTACAAGTAGCTGGAATTACAGGTGCACGCCACCACGCCCGCCTTATTTTTTGGTTTACTGTAGAGACAAGGCCTCCCCAAGTTGCTCAGACTGGTTTCTAACCTCTGGACTCTGGCAATCTTCTCGCCTTGGCCTCCCAAAGTGCTGGAATTACATACATACAGGCTGGAGCCACCGCGCCTGGTCTCTATATCATCTTAATAGGAAAAGGGAGGGTGAAAGGGCACTTATGGGAAAACAAATTACTTTTAGGAATGAAAAACAGGTTCTTAGTGGGAGGATCGCTTGAGTTTCGGAGTTCGGAGTTACAATGAGCTATGATCATGTCCCTGCACTGTAGCCTGAGTGACAAAGCAAGACTCTATCTCTTAAAAAAATTTTTAAAAGGTGCCAGGTAGGGTGGCTCACACCTATAATCCCAGCACTTTGGGAGGCTGAGACAAGAGGATTGCTAGAGCCCACGAGTTTGAGACGAGCCTGGGCAGCTACCAAAGTGCTGAGATTACAGGCATGAGCCACCATGCCCAGCTTAATTTATCTCTTGACTGGTCACTGTGCACCTGAGGATGCTGTGATCTCTGTAAATAAGTTTCCTTCACGCAGAGATAACATAGACTGGAAACTACTTCCTCAACCTCATCAAAACGACTGCAGGGAAAGAAAGTCCCTGCCAAGGGCCAAGGAGGGCACTGTTTGGAGTGCTGGGTTGACTGGCCTTTGAAGACAAGCAGCACTCGCCCTGGGAAATTCACAGTGGTCTGTGGTACAGCCTCCATTATGTGGGCCAGAGGGAATTACTTTCTGGGGAACCAACTCACATGAATACAACTCATCAAGCCCTGAGGAATAAATCACAGCACCATCTTCCTACTTTGCAAAAAGAAGCCACTGTCTGGAAGATAAGGTATGCACATTGATGGATTTAGACACTCTCTGCCTTCCATTGTGTGTCTGACTGTAAACTACCATGCAGTGAACAGGTCGTTGGGTGGGCCTGGCATCTATTAGTATGTCTCAGTGGCCCAAAGCAATTAGAGGGTCCAGATAAAATGGGGTGGCTGAGAGAACAAGGCCTCTGCTGGACATGCACATTGTTCAGAGAAAGCATATTCTTCAGCTAAAAGCTTGTCTCAGAGCGTGACATGTAAACACGGATAAGCTCGGACTCTGGTGGAAAGGGAAGCCCACCCCAAGGAGCTCTTACCTCTGACCTCCTGGAACCTCTTAGCATCTTCCTGAGGTGTCTCTGGCCAATGGTCCTGGCCTGCCTGAATCATCCAGTGAAGGAAGTTGGGGAGAAGACCTGGCCGGTTGCAGGAGGGTTCAGTATCAGCAGGGTGGCATTTATTATCACGAGCCTCAATGTCAGGCAAGGTCCATCTCTTTTTTTTTTTTTTTTTTGGAAGTCAGAGTCTCACTCTGTCACCCAGGCTGGAGGGACAGTGGCATGCTCATGGCCACCGCAGCCTTGACCTGCTGGGCTCAGGTGATCCTTCCACCTTAGCCTTCCAAGGAGCTGCAACTACAGGCATGTGCCACCATGCCCAACTAATTATTTGATTTATTGTAGAGATAAGGTTCACCAAGTTACCCAGGCTGGTCTCGAACCCGTGGGCTCAGGCAATCTTCTCACCTTGGCCTCCCAAAGTGCTGGGATTATAGGTGTGAGCCACGGGCCCGGCTCTTTTCAACTTTTGAATGTAGTCTCTTGTGTTTGTGTAGTTATTCAAACAGCAATTTGTACTTTTTTTTTTGAGTTGGAGTCTCACTCTGTCGCCAAGACTGGAGGGCAGTGGCACACTCATGGTCACCACAGGTTCGACCTGCTGGACACAGGCGATCTTTCCGCTTCAGCCTTCTAAGTAGCTGGAACTATAGGCATGTCCCATCACACCCAGCTAATTTTTATTGATTTATTGTAGAGATGAGGTCTCACCAAATTGCCTATGCTGGTCTTCAACCCATGGGCTCAGGCAATCCTCTCACCTCAGCCTCCAAAATTGCTAGGAATACAGGCTTGAGCCACCGCTCCCAGTCAGGAAATAATTCTTAAAAATTATTTCAGGCCTGGTGCAGTGTCTCACACCTGTAATCCCAGCACTTTGGGAGGCCAAGGTGAAGGACCACCTGAGCCCAGGAGGTTGAGGCTGTGGTGAGTGGTGATTATGCTACTGCACTCCGGCCTGGGCAACAGAGTGAGACCCCCATCTCAACAATAACCACAAAAATCCAGCTGTTTGCAGTGGCTCATGCCTGTAATCCCAGTACTTTGGGAAGTTGAGGTGAGAGAATTGCCTGAGTCCAGAGGTTCGAAACCAGCCTGGGCAACTTGGCAAGACCTCATCTCTACAATAAATCAGAAAAATTAGCCAGGCATGGTGGTGCACGTCTGTAATTCCAGCTATTTTGAAGGCTGAGGCAGAATGATCACTTGAGCCCAGCAGGTTGAGGCTGCGGTGGCCATGAGTGTGCCAGTGCACTCCAGCCTGGTGACAGAGTGAGACTCCAACTCAATAAAGAGGAAAAGAAATATTTCAGCCTGATTATTTAAGCCACAGATGCCCCTGTCTCTAGAGCTCTAAGACCTCTGTTCTGTGCTCTGCCACTGATCTGCTCCCAACGTCTTCACTACAGACTGGGCAGCACCGCACATCCACTGTGTGGGGACAGAGGGACCGGAAGGAACAGAGCAACAGCCAGCATGAACCAATGCCCGCAGGATGCCATGTAGGCCAACCCCTGCAGGTGGCAGTATGTGGCCACTTTGGGGGCTGACCTGCTGAGGAAGGTGCCAGGCCACACATGGCACAGAGAAGTGGGGACAGGGATGCCAGGAGGGAGGATCGGCAGGGTTCTTCATCTTCTGGGCCACAGGCTCCCCTGGAGTCTTGGGAGGAACATGGACCCTTCTCAGAGTGAAGTATTAATTAATTTATTATTATTATTATTTATTTTTTTTTTTTAAGAAAGCAGGATTTATTGAGAGGAGAGAAAAGCTCTCACAGTAGGAGGGGACCTGAAGGGATTGCCTTGTTTTTTATTTTTTTATTCGGAGTCTCACTCTATCACCCAGGCTAGAGTGCAGTGGTACACTCACAGCCATCACAGCCTCGACCTGCTGGGCTTAGGCGATCCTTCTGCCTCAGCCTTCTGAGTAGGTGGAACTACAGGCATGTGCCACCACGCCCAGCAAATTTTTTGAAATTTATTGTAGAGATGAGGTCTTGACAAATTGCCCAGGCTGGTCCAGAACCCGTGGGCTCAGGCAACCCTCTCACCTTGGCCTTCCAAAGTGCTAGGATCATAGCCGTGAGCCACCACAACTGGCCCATAGTGACATTTTTTTTTTTTGAGTTGGAGTCTCACTCTGTTGCCCAGACTGGAGTGCAGTGGCCACTCCCAGCCACTGCAGCTTCAACCTGTTGCTCCGGCGATCCTTCTGCCTCAGCCTTCCAAGTAGCTGGAACTACAGGTGCACACTACCACACCCGGCTAATTTTTGATTTATTGTAGAATTGAGGTCTTGCCAAGTTGCCCAGGTGGGGCTCGAACCCGCGGGCTCAGGCAATCCACTCACCTCAGCCTCCCAAAGGCGCGGGATTACAGGCTGAGCCACTGAGCCCGGCTCACAGTGACATTTTTAAATGTGTAAAGTGAAATACTCAGGATTACAAAAACAAAAAATGGTAGTGAAATACACTTGCCATGTGTGCCAGGTAATTTTTTACAAATGTATTCTATCACCAACTCATTTCAAAGTCATGATAAGAAGTTATCTGTGTTTTTTACTGGGGACAAGTCCCAGAAACAGCCTCTACTACTGTGGTGTGATGCCTATCTGCACAATACAAGGAAATGGTAGATTTCAATGAGGTTTAGCTAAAATAGACATGTTTTTTCCCATCCTAAATTCACTGGATCTCTAACAAGCCAAGGAGTGAAGGTTTGAAGGGGCAGCAACTGGGGAAGAAAGGTTGACTCTAGACATCTCCCCAGAGCAGAAATGGATTCTACTTCCATTCAAAATTAGTGTGGGAGATCCCGGAGGTGGAGGAAGGGCAGGGGATGGGAGGAAGGCCTGGGGACTGGTCGAGCGGCCTGCAGGACACTGCCCTGGCTGGAAGCCCGTCTGGAGTTTACATGGAAGGATGCTCCACCTGCTGCCTCCAGGGCCTCCAGTGACAAAAGAAAAGCAGGGCGCACTTAGCCTGGCCCAGCCGGGAGGACCTGTCAGGGCTGCCCGTCTCACATCTCCAGCTCCCTGCCAGGCGCCCCAATTCCTTTCACTTCAGGGGAGACTGGTGCTGGAGTCTCCAGAAGCTAGAAAGTGCCTCTAGTCGGGGAGGGGATGGGATTAATAGTAGCAAATATCTGTCTGGGGATGGGAAAACACCTCTTATCAACAGGGTGCCTGAATGAAATGTAATTGTACACCTAACCCTTAACTGTACCCCACAAAACCGTAATAAAAAATATTGATTAATTAAAAAAAAAAAAAAAAAAAGAAAGTGCCTCTGGGCCCTTCTTCCTCCCTTTAGAGGGTGCATCACTTCACCTCAACAATGGCCAGCAACAAGGAAATGGGGTGCAGTGCGCCCCTCGGCCCACCTTCACCTTCACAGAAGCTTTGAGTCTGAAACTGAAAGGAGGGAGCCCAGATGCTCTGCTGGGACAATTCATCTTATATCTATGGTCAGGATATATTTTTGTGTTCGCTTTTTTCTTTGTTTTTATTTTGTTTTGTTTTTTGGAGTTGGAGTCTCACTCTGTCACCCAGACTGGAGGGCAGTGGCACGCTCACAGCCTCTGGAGCCTCAACCTGCTGGGCTCAGGCGATCCTTCTGCCCCAGCCTTCCAAGTAGCTGGAACTACAGATGCGTGTCACCATGCCCAGCTAATCTTCTGATTTATTGTCGAGACGAGGTCTCGCCAAGTTGCCCAGGCTGGTCTCAAACCCATGGGCTCAGGCAATCCTCTCACCTCTGCCTCCCAAAGTGCTGGAATTATAGGATTGAGCCACTGCACCCAGCCCTAAAATATTCTTATGAGATAATATTTTTTTTTTTTAGTTGGAGTATCACTCTGTCGCCCAGACTGGAGTGCAGTGGTCGCTCGCAGCCACCGCGGCCTCCACCTGCTGGGCTCCAGCGATCCTTCCGCCTTAGCCTTCCAAGTAGCTGGAACTACAGGCGCACACTACCATGCCCGGCTAATTTTTTGATTTATTGTAAAGATGAGGTCTTGCCAAGTTGTCCGGGCGGGTCTCGAACCTACGGGCTCAGGCAATCACTCACCTTAGCCTCCCAAAGCGCGGGATTACAGGCTGAGCCACCGAGCCCGGTGAAAAAATGCTCTTAAGGACATCGTTGAGTCACTTGGTAAGACTGGAATATAAACAATGGAGAAAATACAAATTTAACTTATTCAAAATTAAGTTTATTGAAGTTAATTTTTTTTTTGTTATTATTTATAGAGATGGTGTCTCACTATGTTGCCCAGGCTGGTCTGGAACCCTTGGGCTCAAGCAGTCCTCCCACCTCAGCCTCCCAAGTAGCTGGGAATACAGGTGCAGGCCACGGTGCCAGACTAGAAAACACAGTGCCAGTATTATAGACATGAACCATGGTGCCCAGCCTGGAGATTTTTTTTTTTTTTTTTGAGTTGGAGTCTCACTCTGACACCCAGACTGGAGTGCAGTGGCCGCTCCCAGCCACCGCAGCCTCGACCTGCTGGGCTCCGGCGATCCTTCCGCCTCAGGCTTCCAAGTAGCTGGAACTACAGGCGCGCGCTACCACGCCCAGCTAATGAGATTTTTTTTTTAAATGTGGTTATGCAAGGCAGTTTCCTTATTCTTAGATAATACAAACTGATCATTTTTTTGAGACAGGTTCTTGCAATGCTGTCCCAGACTGGTCTCCAAAATTCTGGACTCAAGCAATTCTCCCACCTCAGCCTCCCAAGTAGCTGGGATTACAAGTACAGGCCACTATACAACGCTGGGCTAGAAAATACACACTGGCCTAGTGCAGTGGTTCATACCTATAATCCCAGCACTTTGGGAGGGGGAGGTGAGAGGACAGCCTGAGCCCAGGGGTTCGAGACCAGTCTGGACAACTTGTGGAGCCCTCGTCTCTACAATAAATTTAAAATTAGCTAGGCATGGAGGTGCGCACCTGTAGTTCCCGCTACTTGGAAGGCTGAGGTGAAAGGATCACTTGATCCCAGCAGGTTGAGGCTGCGGTGGTCTTGCGTGAGCTACTGCATTCCAGCATGGGCAACACAGTGAGATTTCTACTAAAAAAAAAGAAAAAGAAAATACACACTTAATATTTAGGAGCAAGGGAATAATAGGTGGGGGCCACAGTATAACCAACTTTCAAATGTTTCAGAAAAAAGTATGTGTGTATAGACATACATATATGTGCATGTAAACATGTGTGTATGTGAATATACAGGGAGAGAGAGAGAGACTAAAAGTAAATACGGAAAATGCTAGAATAGGTGAATATGAATAAAGGACATAGGACTACTGTTCTTGCACCATTTGTATTTTTGCAACTTTTCTGTGAGTTTGGAATTATTTCTAGAAATTTCTTTTTTTTTTTTGAGTTGGAGTCTCACTCTGTCACCCAGACTGGAGTGCAGTGGCCGCTCCCAGCCACCGCAGCCTCAACTTGCTGGGCTCTGGCGATCCTTCCGCCTCAGCCTTCCAAGTAGCTGGAACTACAGGTGTGTGCTACCACACCCGGCTAATTTTTTTTTTTTTTTTTTGGTTTGTTGTAGAGATGAGGTCTCACCAAGTTGCCCAGGCAGGTTCGAACCCATGGGCTCCGGCAATCCACTCACCTCAGCCTCCCAAGGCATGGGATTACCGGCTGAGCCACCGAGCCCGACTAGAAATTTCTTTTCTTTTTCTTTTTTTGAGTTGGAGTCTCATTCTGTCACCCAGGCTGGAGTGCAGTGGCATGCTCACAGTCACTGTAGCCACGACCTGCTGGGCTCAAGCAATGCTTCTGCCTCAGCCTTCCAAGTAGCGGGAACTATAGGTGCACACCACCACGCTCAGCTTATTTTTTGATTTATTGTAGAGACGATGTCTTGCCAAGTTGCCCAGGCTGGTTTCGAACCCCTGGACTCAGGCAATCCTCTTGCCTCAGCCTCCCAAAGTGCTGGGATTACAGGCTTAAGTACCGCACCCAGCCTATTTCTAGAAAACCAATGAGAAGCACTAGTCAAGCAATAAATTATATGGCCACCCTGACTACACTCCATCTAAAGTCTAAAACATCCCATGCAGGCTTGCCCATGAGGCGGCCCTGAGGTTCTGGGCTTCAGGATTTCAGAGCCTACAAAGGTTCAGCGTCCTCTCCCTACATACCTGTGCATCAGTATGAAAGGCAACAGAGCCAGGCTCGGTGGCTCAGCCTGTAATCCCGCACCTTTGGGAGGCTGAGGTGAGTGAATTGCCTG
>NW_007241002.1:65347-70117 GCF_000164805.1 Carlito syrichta
TTCCAGCTACTCGGAAGGCTGAGGCGGAAGGATCGCCGGAGCCTAGCAGGTCAAGGCTGCGGTGGCTGGTCACGGCCACTGCACTCCAGTCTGAGCCACAGAGTAAGACTCCTACTCAAAAAAAAAAAAAAGAGCCCTCATCCGTCTAGGGTTCCTGAGATTTCTGAGGTTAAAGGAAAAGATTACATCTTTCCTTATTCAACTTCAAGTTGGATTTCAGCATATCTACTCTAATCACTTGATATCTCTACATCAATTGGTGTGCACCTGACCCCTGCAATCTTCTCACCCCCCACCCCGAAATGAAAACCATATACATCATAGCAAAATCCCTGGCTAACATTTACTGGCACCCATGTGCATCATTTAATCCTCCCAAGAACCCAAGCAAGTAAGATTAGAAAATGTTAACTAAGGTCACCAAGCTAGAAAGGGGTGGGGCTGAGCTTCCAGCACAGCAGGGGGGGGGCAGGACCGGCAGGCTGTGTGTGGGCGGTGCCCCGTCCCAAGGACCTGGGAGTCCAGAGGTGGGAAAAGCCCACACTGGAAAGGAGACTCAGGTTGGGTACAACCCAAGATTTACAAATATCCAAGAGTATTGTGGGGTGTCCTGAGCACAAATTTAGAAATAAAGGTTCAAATCCTAGTTTAGACCGGGTGTAGTGGTTCATGCCTGTAATCCCAGCACTTTGGGAGGCAGAGGTTGAGAGGATTGCCTGAGATCAGGAGTTTGAGACCAGCATGGGCAACTTGGTGAGACTTCTTCTCTACAATAAAAAAAAATAGCCAGGCATGGTAGCGTGTGCCTGTAGTTCCAGCTATTTGGAAGGCAGAGGCTGGAGGATTGTCTAAACCCGGCAGGTCGTATGCCACTGCACTCCAGCCTGGGTGACACAGTGAGACTCCAACTCAAAAAAAAATAGAGAGAGTCGCAGCCTCACCCCTGAATTGCCTGTGAACAGAGATGACCCTGAAATATCTGGAGATACCCCCTCCAGGGTCTTGTTGAATTAAGTTATACATCATGGAGAAGGGGCGGATTAGATGCTCGCCTACCCAGTAATGCTGGGATCTCAGCACCCCAAATCTTCCCTCCTCCAGGCTACAATTCTGAGTTCACTGAACCCCTGTTAAATGTTTAATGAATGGCACGAGGCTCTTGTTAAAATGCGAATTCTGGTTCAGTAGGTGTGGGGTGTGGCCCAAGACTGCGGGTTTCTTTTGTTTTTGTTTTTTTGAGTCAGAGTCTCACTCTGTCGCCCAGACTGGAGTGCAGTGGCCACTTCTGGCCACCGCAGCCTCGTCTGCTGGGCTCCGGCGATCCTTCTGCCTCAGCCTTCTAAGTAGCTGGAACTACAGGTGTGTGCTATCACACCCGGCTAATTTTTGATTTATTGTAGAGGCGAGGTCTCAACAAGTTGCCCAGGCGGGTCTCGAACCCCCGGGCTCAGGCAATCCTCTCGTTTCTGCCTCCCAAAGTGCTGGGATTACAGGCTGAGCCACTGTGCCTGGCCAAGACTGTATTTCTAACCAGCTCCCAGAAAGGACGTTGCTGGTCCTGCAGGCTTCTCCTCAGCAGTGTGGCTGAGTGCATAAATGACCTAGAGGGCCCCTTATCATCTGACCTTGCTCCCTCAGATCTCCCATACCTGTCAATGTCCATCAAAAAAAATGCAGCTGCCAGGCTGGGCATGGTGGCTCATAGGCAACATAGCAAGACCTTGTCTCTGCAAAAAAAAAATTTAAAAATTAGCTGAGTATGGTGGCACACACCTGTAGTCCTAGCTCATTGGGAGGCTGAGGCAGAAGGATCAATGAGCCTGCGATGAGCTGTGATCCATGCTCAGCCTGGGTGCTTGACTCAAAGAAAAAAAAAAAAAAAGAACTGGGCTCGGTGGCTCAGCCTGTAATCCCAGCACTTTGGGAGGCCAAGGTAAGTGGATTGCCTGATCCCACGGGTTCGAGACCCACCTGGGCAACTCGACGAGGCCTCATCTCTACAACAAATCAAAAATTAGATGGGTGTGGTAGCACGCGCCTGTAGTTCCAGCTACTTGGAAGGCTGAGGCAGAAGGATCACCGGAGCCCAGCAGGTCGAGGCTGCGGTGGCCAGGAACGGCCATTGCACTCTAGCCTGGGTGGCAGAGTGAGACTCCAACTCAAAAAAAAAAAAAAAAGAAAGAAAGAATGAAAGAAAATGTGCCTGCCAGACAGTTCTTGGTGCCATAAGAACAGACTGGACCATCCCATCCTTTGCTCCTGATGGATGCTGTTGTCACCACAGGCAAGATAACCAGGAGTTGGGGACAACTTCATCACGCCAAAGGTACACAATTCCCAGAGTGAGCCAGAAGTGGTCTTGGTGGAGATGAGGGAGCAAACAGCCCTCCTCCCTTCCCACCCCTACCTGAGATGAAGTGTCTCAGTCACCTAGCCAAGCCTACATTTGTCTACTTGCCCATAAAACCAGTTTTCCCGGTACTTCCTTGCAAGATGGTTTCTACCCATTGGGTGTGCCTCCTCCCTTGATTGTGAACAAAAACTATCTGTCAAGAATTGAAAAATGAGCTGGGCTCAGTGGCTCAGCCTGTAATCTAATCCCACGCCTTTGGGAGGCTGAGGTGACTGGAATGCCTGAGCCTGTGGATTCAAGACCCACCTGGGCAACTTGGTGAGACCTCATCTCTACAATAAATCAAAAATTAGCCGGGCGTGGTAGCGCGCGCCTGTAGTTCCAGCTACTTGGAAGGCTGAGGCAGAAGGATCGCCGGGGCCCAGCAGGTGGAGGCTGCGGTGACCGGGAGCGTGCCACCGCACTCCAGTCTGGGCGACAGAGTGAGACTCCAACTCAAAAAAAAAAAAAGGATAGTATACTCACTAAATAGCTCATAGGACATCACCCCAGGAGCACCATCTAGGGCTGGTAGAGGAAAGGTTTGAGCAAATAATTTGGATCCTTGTAAGTAGGAAATGGTTATCAGGTGAATGGGGTAGAGATTAAGGGAAAGAGGATGATACCTACTTGTTCTTAGGACTAGCTAACCTCAAATTGAGGGTCAGAGCTAGAGCTACTATAAGGAAATCTGATTTGGGAAGCAGCATGTTAAACCCAAGATTTTAAATCCGAGAGACCACCAAAGAGCCAGCTCCGATGCAAACACACGAGGGTCTTTATTCAGGCTCGAGTCTGGACTCACGTTTGAATCCGATGCAGCAGCTTTGGGGACGAGAGAGCCCCGACCCAGGCTAACACGCACCTTTTATACATAATTCTGAAGGGGTGGGGTGGCTTTACAAACTTGTGCACACAGGATTGGATAAAAACTATATGACGCAGTTACAAAGACTTTGGTTGATTTAAGTTCGATTTGCGCGGGCTCAGGCTTAGTTACTTGTGATGGACAAGTAACTGCCAAACGGGCGGAATGGAATGCCAGATAAGCTAGGTTTAGTGAGCAGGGAGGAGGTTTGAAACAACACCAAGCTTACCAAGAGAGAGACACCACAGAGGCTACCACAATTTAAGCAAAGGAATGTCCGGAAGGGGCTTATTGCTTAACATTCACACACTGCTAGCAGCAGTTGCAGAATTCATATAGTAATAGTTCTTTTTTGAGTTTTTTTTTTTTAATCTCTTGGGTCTCTCACAGCACACTTTCTTTTTTTTTTTTTGAATTGGAGTCTCTGTTGTCCACTCTCATGGCCACTACAGCCTCGACCTGCTGGGCTCAGGCAATTCTTCCACCTCAGCTTTCCAAGTAGCTGAAATTACAGGCATGAGTCACTCCCAGCCTTTTTTTTCTCCATAGTAGTGCAGGAACAAAAGAACTTTCTCCAACTTCTCTGAAGGTTCGATATTTGATATTTGAGTCTGAGAAATAAACTAGCAGTAGACTGATTAACAGGAGAAAAGGCATGCAAATTTATTACAGGCATGGGGGCATCACAGGAAAGAAAAGTGAGTCTCCAGTAATCCAATGAGATTTGGAAGTGAAAGGAGGAACCATGAGAAACTTAGAATAAACTTAGTTCACATTTTGCCTCAGCATACCTATTTTTGCTTAGACTGACATGCTTTGAATCTAGCACAGGTTAGACATAGATAAATTTCCAATAGGCATTAGGAAGCGTTCAGACATTTTACTGTAGACCAAACTGGCAGCCTACCCACCCCCTCAGCAAATCTCCATTAAATGCAAGACAAGGACTGTCCAACCATTCAATTCATGGTTTGGCATAATAATCTCTAAGAAACTTTCAGGTCCCTTAGCTGGCTGAAGTCATAGAAATGATAATAAGACTACCTTCCTTTTTGCTAAAGAGTTTGTGGATTGAAAGTGCAGGTAATATAGGCGTGAGCCACTGTGCCTGGCCAATTTTTTGATTTATTGTAGAGATGAGTTCTCACCGAGTTGCCTACGCTGGTCTCGAACCCCTGGGCTTGGGCAATCCTCTCTCGTCTGCCTCCCAAAGTGCTGGGATTACAAGCACAAGCCACCAAGACCGGCTAGTTCTTCTTTTCCATTAGTTTCTCCCATATATATTTACCTTTCCATAATGAAGCCCCTGGAAGCCCAAACTCCTTTTCCTTTTTTTTTGAGTCAGAGTCTCACTCTGCCTCCCAGGCTGGAGTGCAGTGCACAATCACAGCTCACTGCAGCCTTTACCTCCTGAGCTCAAGTGATCCTTTTGCCTCAGTCTCTTGAGTGGCTGGGACTGCAGGCATGTGCCACCATAACTGCTTAATTCTGATTTTTTTTTTTTTTTTTT
>NW_007241002.1:70414-74126 GCF_000164805.1 Carlito syrichta
AAGTTGCCCAGGCAGGTCTCGAACCCGCGGGCTCAGGCAATCCACTCACCTCAGCCTCCCAAAGGTGATTTTTTTGTACAAACAAGGTCTCACTAGGTTGTCCAAGCTGCTCAAACTCCCAGGCTCAAGAAATCCTCTTGCCTTGGTCTCCCAAAGTGTTTGGAGCGTGAGCCACTGTGATGTTTACTACATCTCCACAAACTTACTGTGCTTTGTTAAGATAGTATATAAGCCGGGTGCGGTGGCACATGCCTGTAGTTTCAGCACTTTGGGAGGCAGAGGTGAGTGGATTACCTGAGCCCACAGGTTTGAGACCAACCTGGGCAACTTGGCGGGACCTCGTCTCTACAATAAATAAAAAAAATTAGCTGGGCATGGTGGCCCACGCCTGTGGTTCCAGCTACTTGGAAGGCTGAGGTAGAAGGATCATCTGAGCCCAGAAGGTCGAGGCTGCGGTGGCCGTGAGCATGCCACTGCACTCCAGGCTGGGTGACAATGAGACTCCAACTCAAAAAAAAAAAAAAAGATAGTATACAAGTCCCTGGGTCTAACCAACCATATACATATGTAATAAAGCTTTTTCTCTTGTTAATCTGTCTTTTGTTGGTTTACTTCTTAGATTCTAGTTGCAGAACATAAGACGGTAGAGGACAAGTTTTCCTCCCCTACAATTCCTATTATAATTCCCATTACGAGAGGACAGTGAAACACAGAGAAAGTGATTTGCTCAGGCCACACACCCAGCAAGGGGGAGAGCCCAGGCAATCCAATTCCCTTGCCATAAGGAGCACACTGCTTCTCACACTGAGACCTGGTGCAAAATCAACTCATTCATGGCACAGATGTAAGTATCTTCTTCCCAAGAGTCTTTTAAGGCATATCCATACAGAGGAATATTATTCAGCCATAAAATGGAATGTCATACCCATATATGCTATAACACATTGATGAACTTTAAGGCATTATGCTAAGGGAAGGAAGCAAGACACAAAAGACTATGGTTCCATTTATGTGAAATGTACAGAACTGAAAAATCCATAGAGGCAGAAAGTAGATTAGTGCTTGCCAGGGGCTGGGGGGAGGGGCAGATGAAGAGTGACTAATGAAAATGCGGTTTCTCTTTGGGGTGATAAAAATGTTCTGGAATTACTGGAAATGATGGTTCAATTTATAAATACACTGCAAACTGATGGATTGTGTGTGTGTGTATATATATATATATATATATTTTTTTTTTTTTTTTTTTTTTGAGTTGGAGTCTCACTCTGTCGCCCAGACTGGAGGGCAATGGCCGCTCCCAGCCACCGCAGCCTTGACCTGCTGGGCTCCGGCAATCCTTCCACCTCAGCCTTCCAAGTAGCTGGAACTACATGCGCACGCTGCCACACCCGACTGATTTTTGATTTATTGTAGAGATGAGGTCTCACCAAGTTGCCCAGGCGGGTTTCGAACCCGTGGGCTCAGGCAATCCACTCACCTCAGCTTCCCAAAGGCACGGGATTACAGGCTGAGTCACCGAGCCCGGCTGGATTGTATATTTTTAAGGGATGAATTCTATAGTATGTGCGTTTAATATCAAAAATTAAAACAGAATTTATTTTTTGAGTAGGAGTCTCACTCTGTCGCCCAGGCTGGAGTACAGTGGCACACTCAAGGCCATCACAGTTTCAACCTTCTGGGCTCAGGTGATCCTTCCACCTCAGCCTTCCAAGTAGCTGGAACTATAGGCATGTGCCACCATGTCCAGATAATTTTTTGATTTATTGTAAAGATGAGGTCTCGCCATGTTACCCAGGCAGGTTTCAAACCCCTGGACTCAGGCAATCCTCTTGCCTCCGCCTCCCAAAGTGCTGGGATTACAGGCATGAGCCGCCACGCCCAGACTAAAATAGAAAATTTTAAAGGATTTTGAGGACTCTCAAGAATTTTGTCTAGGCCGGGCTCAGTGGCTCAGCCTGTAATCCCAGCACTTTGGGAGGCCGAGGTGAGTGGATTGCCTGAGCCCATGGGTTAAGACCCACCTGGGGAACTTTTGTAGAGACCCTATCTCTACAATAAATAAATAAAAAATTAGCCAGGTGTGGTAGCACATGCCTGTAGTTCCGGCTACTTGAAAGGCTGAGGTGGAAGGATGGCCAGAGCCCAGCAAGTCAAGGCTGCGGTGGCCGGCGGTGGCCGGCGGCGGCCACTGCACTCCAATCTGGGCGACAGAATGAGACTCCAATTCAAAAAAAAAAAAAAAAAGAATATTTTAGGAGCCGGGCTTGGTGGATCAGCCTGTAATCTTTGGGAGACTGAGGTGAGTGGATTGCCTGAGCCCGCGGGTTCGAGACCCGCCTGGGCAACTTGGGAGACCTCATCTCTACTATAGATCAAAAAATTAGCTGGGTGTGGTGGCATGTTCCTGTAGTTCTAGCTACTTGCAAGGCTGAGGCTGAAGGATCATCTGAGCCCAGCAGGTCTAGGCTGCAGTGGCCATGTGTGTGCCACTACCCTCCAGCCTGGGTGACAGAGTGAGACTCCAACTCAGAAAAAAAAAATTAATAATTCAGTTCACCTAAGCGGGCATCACAAATCTCCATGGCCTGGCTCCTTTCTGTCCTCAACACCTGTCACTCACACTCCCTAGCGTCTCATGCCCAGCTTTTCCACATTTCAGCTCAAGTTTGATATGCCTCAGAATCTTAGAAAATGCTGGGCCCTTGCCGGCATCAGTGGCTCCACCTGTAATCCCACCACTTAGGAAGGCTGAGGCGAGTGGATTACCTGAGCCTAGGGGTTCAAGACCAGCCTAGGCAACTTGGCAAGACCTGGTCTCTACAATAAATCAAAAATTAGCCAGGCGTGGTAGTGTGCGGCTGTAGTTCCAGCTACTTGGAAGGCTAAGGCGGAAGGAGTGCCTGAACCCAGCAGGGTGAGGCTGCAGGGGCTGGTATCGTGCCACTGCACTCCAGCCTGTGCGACAGAGTGAGACTCCAACTAAAAAAAAAAAAGAAAAAGAAAATGCTAGCCGGGCTCGGTGGCTCAGCCTGTAATCCCGCGCCTTTGGGAGGCTGAGGTGAGTGGATTGCCTGAGCCCGCGGGTTCGAGACCCGCATGGGCAGGCGAGACCTCATCTCTACAATAAATCAAAAAATCAGCCGGGCATGGTAGCGCGTGCCTGTAATTCCAGCTACTTGGAAGGCTGAGGTGGAAGGATCGCCAGAGCCCAGCAGGTCGAGGCTGCGGTGGCCAGGAGCCACCACTGCACTCCAGTCTGGGTGACAGAGTGAGACTCCAACTCAAAAAAAAAAAAAAAAAAGAAAATGCTGGGCCTAGCTGAAGCATCACTCCCTCCAGGAAGCCTCCCTGGCCTTCTGCCTATTTAGGGCGACTGCTTGTGTATCACCTCCATCCTAACACTTACACCCTGGTTATTTGCTCAGGATCTGGGTTTTTCATTAAACTCTACGCTCCATGAGGTAAGGGATGGATTGTCTCACTGCTCTGTCCCCTGCCACCAACACTGAAACAGAAGAGGCACTTACAAATTGGCTGGATAAACCAGACTCGGTGGCTCAGCCTGTCATTCCGTGCTTTGGGAGGCTGAGGTGAGTGGATTGCCTGAGCCCGTCAGTTCGAGACCCGCCTGGGCAACTTGGCGAGACCTCATTTCTACAATAAATCAAAAAATTAGCCGGGTGTGGTAGTGCACACCTGTAGTTCCAGCTAC
>NW_007241002.1:74146-76573 GCF_000164805.1 Carlito syrichta
GAGACTCCAACTCAAAAAAAAAACCAAAAAAAAAAAAAAACACAAAGAAAACCCAAATTGGCTGGATAGGGAATGCAGAAACCAGAGGCAGAGAGAGGCCCTGCAGCTTTGAGAGGGTTTATCCCTTCCTTGCAGCTGAGACCAAGCCCCATTCTTTTGGCCCTTTCAAAAATGGGAAGGGGACCTTTCTTTTTCTTTTTTTTTTTTCTTTTTTGAGTTGGAGTCTTACTCTGTTGCCCAGGCTGGAGTGCAGGCAAGCTCATGGCCACTGCAACCTCGACCTGCTGGGCTCTGGCGATCCTTCTGCCTCAGCCTTCCAAGTAGCTGGAACTTCTAGCATGCGCCATCACGCCTGGCTAATCTTTTTTGATTTATTGTACAGATGAGGTCTCACCAGGTTGCACAGGTTGGTCTCGAACCATGGGCTCAGGCAATCCACACACCTCAGCCTCCCAAAATGCTAGGATTACAGGCCGAGCCACTGAGCCTGGCTGGGAGTGGGATGTTTCATGGGTCCATTTCACTGAAGCCTTTTATTTTTTTTTTGAGTTGGAGTCTCACTCTGTCGCCCAGACTGGAGTGCAGTGGCTGCTCCCGGCCACCATAGCCTCGACCTGCTGGGCTCCAGCAATCCTTCTGCCTCAGCCTCCAAGTAGCTGGAACTACAGGCATGTGCTACCACGCCCAGCTAATTTTTTCATTTATTGTAGAGATGAGGTCTCGCCAAGTTGCCCAGGCGCGTCTCGAACCCGCGGGCTCAGGCGATTCACTCACCTCAGCCTCCCAAAGGCGCGGGATTACAGGCTGAGCCACGGAGCCCTGCTGATTAAAAGTTTTGAGTCAAGCCAGGCTGGTCCTGAACCAACTTGGCAAGACCTCATCTCTATAATAAATCAACAAAATTAGCCAGGTGTGGTGGCATGCACCTCTGGTTCTAGCTAGTCCGAAGGCTGAGGAGGAAGGATCCCTGAGGCCCAGCAGGTCGAGGCTGTGGTGGCCAGGAGCGTGCCACTGCACTCCAGCCTGGGCAACAATGAGACTCCAACCCTCTCCCCTCCAAAATTTTTTTATCTTGGGTGTTGTTTGGTGTGGAACCAGCCACAGTTGTGATCTTCAGGGAACTGTAATAATGTTTTCTCAAGGAGTTGATCCTGTTCCTTTTTTCACCTAGGGTAACAACCACAGACAGTTGCTGCCACTGAAGCCTGAAGCACCTACCATGGTCTAGGCACTTTACAAATATTATCTCCAATTGTCCCCCTAAACCCTGCCCGGACATATTTTTATCTACATTTTACAAACAGAATCAGGAGATAAGCAACTTAGCAAAGTCACGAGCTAGTAAGTATTATTTTCTTTTCTTTTTTCTTTTTGAGTTGGAGACTTACTTTGTCGCCCAGACTGGAGGGCAGCGGCACGCTCATGGCCACCTCAGCCTCAACCTTCTCAGGTGATCATTTCGTCTCACCTTCCAAGCAGCTGGAACTACAGGCATGCACTACCACACCCAGCTTATTTTTCTTGATTTATTGTAGAAATGAGGTCCTGCTAAATTGCCCAGGCTGGTCTCGAACCTGTGGGCTCAGGCAATCCTCTTACCTCAGCATCCCAAAGTGCTGGGATTATAGGTGTGAGCCACTGTGCCTGGCCACATTATTTTCTATCACAATATGTAAGCAAAGACAGTTACCTAGAAAGCTTTTCACAGCCCCTAGAACTTTTTTTATTTCCGAGGAACACTTCAAAATGCATGTTAGAAATTTGTGATTCAATAAAGAGAGGAAACAAGGCAGGTTATCTCTGTGCTTGAGACTTAAAATTATATTCTGGTTCCATTCTCTCCTTTTTCCACTTTGAATATTAAAAGAACATTAGCGTCTCCTTATATTAATGAAGCAATAATGAATAAATGCAGGTGACTCATGCTACTTGGAAAAAGAGAAATTCATACTGCAGTAAAATAAACAAAGGGCAGGCTCTTTACATGAGTAAACTAAAAATGGGATAGAGCTGGGTGTGGCGGCTCATGTCTATAATCCCAGCACTTTGGGAGGCTGAGGCCAGAGGATTGCCTGAGTCCATGGGTTTGAGAACAGCCTGGGCAACTTGGTGAGACCTCATCTCTACAAGAAATCAAAAAAAGTAACCAGGCATGGTGGCACGTGCCTGTAGTTCTGGCTACTTGGAAGGCTGAGGTAGAAGGATCGTCTGAGCCCAGCAGGTCAAGGCTGCGGTGGCCAGTCGACAGAGTAAGACTCCAACCCTCCCCGCCCCCCCAAAAAAAGAGACTGACAATCTCTCACCAAACAAGGGAAGCACTTACCATGCTATCAGTAACAGTGCTGGGATATCCATCTTGTCAACTTTTATTTATTTATTTTTGAGTTGGAGTCTCACTGTCGCCCAGACTGGAGTGCAGTGGCCGCT
>NW_007241002.1:77176-78408 GCF_000164805.1 Carlito syrichta
CAAAAAAAAAAAAAAAAAAAAAAAGAGAAATAAGCGTGGACATAATTAACAGATCCTATGGAAGTTGAGGACTGGGACTCCAAGTCAAGACACCTCAACTTGGAAGAAGGATCGCTGCTCCAGAATCAGTTTCCGAACCTCAGTGGCTTCAGATGTCAATAAGGAATGATCCCTGCCCTGCCCTTTCCACATTGCACTGGCCTCCAAAACCACAGTTCCGCACAGTCTCAAAAGAGCTGGATACTAAAGTAAGGCAGATACGACCTGAGGAGGAGTTACGGACTTCCACTTCCGAGACCCAGGAGGACAAAAAAAAGGATCCAAAGCCTTTCCCTCCCAGGCCCAGACCGGGTACACGAGCGCGGTACGTTCCCTAGAGGGATGTCACTAGAGGCCGACATCCCAGAGCCAGGCGGTGTCCCCGAAGCAGCCTGGGCGAAGCTGCCCAGAGACTGCGAGAAACCCGCCTTTCTCCGAGCCTGCAGAGCTTCTTGCATTTGCTCAACCGCCGTGCTCCCCGCGAACCTAAAACGGCTGCAGTTTGCCTGTAAAAGGGGAACCACGTTTCATCACGTACAGGAAAGCGCTGGCAGGAGCCAGGCCCCGCGACAAGCAAGTGGGTGTCTGGGACGGCGGTGACCCCCGCTCTTCCACGCACTTCTTTGTTCTCGTCTCTGCCTCAGTTTCTTCCCTTGTACCTGGTTATGGAAATCAAAGCGCGCAAAACAGGCTCCGGCATGTTGCAAGCAGGAAAGGCCAGCGATCTCACAACTCTCTACCAAGAACGTTACTAGGGTTAAACGTATTTCTTAAAATGTCTTATTTATCATTGCTTTGTGCAAACCTCTCCTTAATGGAGATACTTTTACTTTTTTTTTTTTTTTTTGCCTGCCCCAAATCTGTATCCCCCCACTTGAGGTACCAAGTTGTAAACTACAGGATTAATATTTGCGGACGGTTATGGCTTTTCTTTTTCCACGAAAAACTGGGACTCGCGCCTCAAACCCCGCGGACGCCTGCAGCCCCGCGGACGCGCACTGAGGAAGGAGTCGGGAGCCAGAGCCTCGGACTTTCCCGGAGGCGAGTTCTGCCCTCCGCACACGGGAAAGCGCGCGCAGCTCCGCCATTTGAGCGCGCGAGGGAAAATGGAGGCGCCTCGTCCTCCCAGTGCGGCCGCGAACGCCGGCGTACCCGCCAGCTCCGCCCCGGCCCGCGAGGCCGTCACCGCCGTG
>NW_007241002.1:78487-80560 GCF_000164805.1 Carlito syrichta
GGGAGGGCGAGAGGAGGGGGAAATGCGCCACACAGCGCCCCACCCCGCGCCTGAGCGCGCGGTTCCGGTGAGCCCGGCTCCGGCCCCGAGAGTCCGCTCCAGGCCGCTCCAGATCACAAGCCGTTCCGCAGACTCGGCCGCGCTCCGTGCTTTCCCTCCAGCCCTTTGTGTCCCGGCGCGCGTCGGAGGGAACGCGGGAACGCGCGTCGCTCTGTGCGCCTGCGCAAGGGAGCGGGCGGTGCAGCCTGCGGATTCGCGAGTGGGCGTGGCACTCGGGTTGCCCCTCCCCTGTCCCGCCTTCGCCCCGCCCTCGGCCGCCATTTCGTGCTCGGGCGCCTCGCCTGGGCCCCGCGCGCGCTGCCTCCGCGTGATGGACGCCCGGAAGCCGGGACAACAAAGGCCCGAACGCGGGGCCGCGCGAGCTGCAGGCCTTTCCGCTGCCTGCGGACGGAAGATGGCGTCTAGAGCCTGCGGCGGTGTCCGCCTATAGGGAGGAGATGGTTGCCTTCACCACCTCCGGACGGGCCTACAGGCTGGCCTCGGGGGTGTGCCTGGCGTCGTGTGTGCAGTCTTGGGGCGTGCTCGCCTTTTGTGTATCCGTAACCTTGGAAGCGTGCACACACCCCAGCATACACGTGGAAACTCGTGTTTGGCCTGTCCTCCATTCTGCACGAATACATGGGTTTCCCCGTATTTGTGTGCATGACCTCAAGGATGTACTTGGACTCCAGTACGTGCGCACTTGTGTTTGCACTGTCTGGCTGCACAGGTTCGGGTGTGCCTGGAGGGGTGCATTCATGGATCTGGTGGTTTGCTGGAGCCGTTGTTTGCACTGCCTGGGGACGCGCGCGCGCGCACACACACACACACACACACACACACACCTGCTAAAACTAGCCCAATTCTGATGTGTTTTGGATTCATTCACCCTTGAGCAGTTAACATGCAAAGCATAACCACCTGCCAGTACTCTAAGCAATTCTTCACCTTTCGTTTGTTATTTGCTCACCGATTTTTGGGTTCCTATCATGAGCCTAATTTTGCACTGGGGGCACGCAGTGACAGTGACTTGGAGAGTGTGGCAGGTGGGGGAAACACCATGAAATAGGCAGTTAGGGGCATCGTGATGCAGCTGTGAAGAAGGTGGCACCTGGCTCTCCAAGATCAGGAAAAGAAGCCTGGGGAAAGTTGTGAGCCAAGGCCAGTCTATCAGGCCAGGGCCTTGGGTAGAGGGAATCAGGGTCACAGCCCGGGGACTGTGATCTTTCCAGGCATTTAACCCATTTGAGGGCGGAAAGTGGGTCGAAGTAGAGGGGGTAGGATATGGAGAGGAAGGTGTGGGGAAAGGGAACTAGTTTGTGAGGCCGAAGGGGCAAAAGATTGGACAAACATCTGAAGTGAGGGCTCACTGACCTGCCCAAGGAGGAGTGGGAGGAGGAGCAGCTGGGGGACCGAGGGGGAGATCATGTGCACCCTGCTGTGCACACATTTGCAGGCCTGTGGCTCCTTCTGGCTTCTATGATGAGCACATGCCTCTCCCAGGAGAGGGACTTGGACTACACACTCCAGCCCTGTACTGCCTTTACCAGCTCGGGCAAGTTGCCGGGATAATGATAATACCTCTGATAGTGGGGATGGAGGGAGACCAGGCCAGGACAGAGAACCTAGCCAGCAAACACAGAGTGGCAAGCATCAAAGCTGGAGTGACTGCAGAAGTCTCCTTTTGTGGCCCTCCTTGCCCCTCCCTCAAAGATCACCTTGTCCATGTACCCTTACTCTGGTTATGGATATTCTTGTGCTATGCTCACTAAAAGCCCATCCCCTCTTCCATGACTCTACATTCCCCTGAAGAACCCCGCTCCACATAATGCCCAAAATGTCATCAAGCCTGTTTGAACATATCTCATGGGAGAGCACAGGCTGCTTTGCAGGACAACCTTTTTGACGTAGGCCAGATCTTTGTGATCTTAAATGAAGGCTTTTTTTTTTTTTTTTTTTCCTGTCATCCAAAAGATAATTTTCTTTTTTTTTTTTTTGAGTTGGAGTCTCACGCTGTCGCCCAAACTGGAGTGC
>NW_007241002.1:80680-82175 GCF_000164805.1 Carlito syrichta
TCCGGCGATCCTTCCGCCTCAGCCTTCCAAGTAGCTGGAACTACAGACATGCACTACCACGCCCGGCTAATTTATTTATTTATTTATTTATTGTAGAGATTAGGTTTCGCCTGCCCAGGTGGGTCTTAATCCCGCGGGCTCAGGCAATTCACTCACCTCAGCCTCCCAAAGCGCGGGATTACAGGCTGAGCCACAGAGCCCGGCTTATTTTATTTTATTTTGTAGAGACAAGGTCTCACTATGTTGCCCAGGCTGATCTCAAACTCCTGGGCTCAAGCAATCCTCACCTAGGCCTCCCAAAGTGTTAGGATTCCAGGTGTGAATCTCCCCACCCTACCTACAAATAGCTTCTTTACACTTGAAACATTGATGGGGAAAGTCTGTGCTTGGTGAATTTGCCTGGCCCCTTTCCTTATCCCCATGCATCTTGGATTAAAACAAGGAGGGATGTGGGGATTGTTTGGTGGCATGCCTCACCTTCCCACCAAGAGAGTGACCATGCCAGGCACTGCCTCCCTCTTTCCCAGGCCTGGGCATGGTCCTGAACCCATGCTGCTGGGGGTGGGGGGAAGTTGACTGCACTACCCGGGGACACCAGCTGGGATCCTCCTCAGAAAGGAGCACCACATCTGGGCAGCCTTACTGGTCTGGGGGGAGGGAAGACACCAGCATCTGGATGTGCCACTTTAATCCACCAGCAGAGCCAAAGGCTGGAGCCCCAGGAGACCAAGTCTGAGATCTGATCTAAATAAAGTCTGTGCACCCTGGAAGTAGGTGAGGTGGTCTCACCTCCTCTCATGCTGAAAAGGGTAGGTTTCATACTTTTCTCAAAAGGCCCCAGGACCTGAGTGATGTCATCCTGTTTCAAGGGCCCTTTTCTGGAGCATAGGGCTCTGGATGCAGCTCCCTTTACCACCCTGCCCACGAGCAGGGGGGTCAGTGCTGCCCTCTGAATGCTGCTCTGGGCCTGGGGTCCATGTCCAGCAAACACCTGGTGGGAAGTTTCTCTGGCTCTCAAGAGTAAATCCCAGGGACCTGGGGCCAGGCGCGGTGGCTCACGCCTATAATCCTAGCATTTTGGGAGGCCAAGGTAAGAGGATTGCCTGAACCCGAAGATTCGAGACCTGCCTGGGCAACTTGGCAAGACCTCATCTCTACAATAAATAAAAAAAAAAATCAGCCGGGCTCGGTGGCTCAGCCTGTAATCCCACGCCTTTGGGAGGCTGAGATGAGTGGATTGCCTGAGCCCGCGGGTTCTAGACCTGCCTGGGCAGCGAGACCTCATCTCTACAATAAATCAAAAAATCAGTCGGGTATGGTAGCACATGCCTGTAATTCCGGCTACTCAGAATGCTGAGGCGGAAGGATCCCCGGAGCCCATCAGGTCGAGGCTGCGGTGGCCGGGAGCAGCCACTGTACTCTAGTCTGAGCAACAGAGTGAGACTCCAACTCAAAAAAAAAAAAAAAAAAAAAAAAAAAACCGGGGGGGGGGGGG
>NW_007241002.1:82195-85411 GCF_000164805.1 Carlito syrichta
CAGCCGGGCGTGGTAGCGCGCACCTGTAGTTCTGGCTACTCGGAAGGCTGAGGCGGAAGGATTGCCGGAGCCCAGCAGTTCGAGGCTGCCGTGGCCAGGAACGGCCACTGCCCTCCAGTCTGGGTGACAGAGTGAGACTCCAACTCAAAAACAAATAAATAAATAAATATAAATAAATTTAAATATTAGCTGGGCATGGTGGCGCGTGCCTGTAGTTCCAGCTACTTGGAAGGCTGAGGTGGAAGGATCACCTGAGTCCTGCAGGTCAAGGCTGTGATGGCCGTGAGCGTGCCACTGCACTCCATCCTGGGCAACAGGGTGAGACTCTGACTCAAAAAAAACCCCAAAAAACCCAGAAACCTAGGAGATGTCACCTTCAGCGACTTCTGACCTCCCAAGAGGCCACATTCAAAAGAAAATGGATCCCTCACCGGGCGCGGTGACTCAAGCCTGTAATCCCAGCACTTTGGGAGGCTGAGGCGAGAGGATTGCCTGAGCCCAGGGGGTCGAGACCAACCTGGGCAACTTGGCAAGACCTCGTCTCTACAACAAATAAAAAATAGCTGGGTGAGGTAGCGCGCACCTGTAATTCCCACTACTTGGAAGGCAGAGGCAGAAGGATCACTGGAGCCTAGCAGGTGATGGTGGAGTGGCTGTGAGCAGCGTGCCACTGCACTCCAGCCTGGGCGACAGAGTGAGACTCCAACTCAAAAAAATAGAAATAAAAATAAATAAGAAAGAAAAAATTAAAAGAAAAAAGGTCCCTCAAGAAATGAGACCATTTGCAGAATAAATGCCACCTTGTGCCTGCCAACTTGCTGCAGAGGTCTGTGGGCTTGTTTGGGGCCCGTATGCCTGTGTAAATAATTTAATGGAAAACTCCAGAAGGAAGGCAGCCCACGGGAGCCTGGGCATGTCTGCCAGAAGGCAGGTTATAAAATGCTTCCTCTCTAAGCGGTGGCTGGGGAGTGAGGATGTCTCAGACAGAACCCAAGAAATAACGCATTGCTCTGGGTTCTGGGGGAGGGACCCGTGGGGTGGGCCTGCCCAGCATCTACTGAGTGGGTGGGATTTCTTCTGGGAGATAATCCCTCCAGGCCACCCCCCGGGGTGTGATAGCTCTGAGATCTCACAAAGCCAGGATCACCCAGCCTGGTTGTCCCCAGATGTGTCCTGCCCTCCCTCCCCTGAAGCCCCTGGCCCTAGCAGCTAACTTTGAAGGGAAGTGGGGGAGAGGCTTCCGGTTGTCTCTGGCCAAACCAGGCGGGCTGTCCCCTGGGGCAGCAAGCAGGAGGACCACCGGCGAGCAGGGCCCACACACCCACTTCCCTCTCCCAGCTGCCGGCTGCTTTCCTTGTCCTGGGGCTGAGGCCAGGCGGAGGCTGGGGGGAACCCTCCCCCCAGACCCCGGGCGGTTCCTCCGGGTCCCACCGCCCCAGCCCAGGCCGTCTGGGAGGCGGTCTGGGCGGCGGTCTGGGCGGGGAGAGAGGGAAGGAGGGAGCAGAGCCACTGTCCAAAGGCTGCACCGCCCTGAGGCACAAACATTTCCTTATGTGGTGGCTCTGAGTGCCTGGCGGCAGCGCCCTGGAAACTACTAGGGACACACCCTGAGTGTGAAGCAGGGGCCCCTGCCCGACAGGATCTTGGTCTCACCTTGTGGAGACAGAGGAGAGGGCCCCCTCCCCACCCTGCTCTTTGTCCCCCAGAATGGCTCATGTTCCCCTAGGAGGAAGTGGTCACTGCTTCTCCACCAGACCCTTTCCCTGACTTCCCCCTGTGTGTGTGGGAGTGCCCCTGAGATGGGAGGGTCCGGCAGAGACCCCAGGCTTGGGCAAGGAAGGAGCAAAGGGTGAGCTGCCAGGCTCCTTGCCCCTGGGGTGCCTTTCTCACCCCTCCCAGGCCCAGCAGCACCAGGCACAATGCAGCACCCCCACTGCTGGCAGGCCTTGGGAGCTATATTTGGCCACTGGGGGGATAACAGAGTGACTCACAGGAGAGACAGCCCTGGATGGGAGGTGGAGGAGTGCATCACTGCAAATGTGGTCCCTTCTGTTCCCAGGCCTGCTGCAGGCTCTAGCCTTCCAAGAGCACTTGACATTGAAACAGGGTGGACACGGCTGCCTCCCTACTGTAAGGCAAGTCTCCACGGTCCCCACACTCACTGAGGATGTTGGACAGTAACCCCAGGAGGCATCCCAGCTGGCCAGAGCCTGATTAGCATACCCAACTCTGATCCTCCCTCCCAAGGTCTGTGTATCTACTCTGACCCCCTGAGCTGCCCTAGATTCTGGGGCCAGTGTCCCACTTCTCCAAGACTGCCACCCTTAAGTAGACTTGAATGTCTGATCGGGCAGGTTCCCCCGGGGTTCTAATAGGAAGTTTGCTCACTCACCCCAGTGCATCTCTCATTGGTCTCATTTCAGAGAGTATAAGTTAAGGCTGCATCAAAAGATAACCCTGATCCGGAGGCCTTTACTTGCCAGCACCACCACACTACGCTGAGGGGGAAGAAACTCCTGTCCCTGGTTGGTCCTTCCCTCTGGCTTCCCTGTGACTCCCATCCTACCTCTGGCAGCCTCTTGGTCCCCAGCTCCCTGGGGTTCATCCCTGTTCCCTGAGTCTTGGGACACTCATCCCTAAACTGCCTTCCCTGGGCTACTGCCTTTATTACCTGACTACCTGACACCGAGAAAGTCACCTTCTGTGTCAGAGATCCTCTTGGCTCCCACCCACCTTACCCCATCCTCATTCAGTGGGGATGGGCAGGATTCAAGACCCCCAGTTCAAGAATCGCTCATCTGTGGCATACTAGGTTCCTGGAGCAAAGTAAAGAATCCTGTTATTAAGCTGCCAATGGCCACCTTTGTCCAATGCACTGAAACAATACATTAATGGATAGATTGTCCAGTTTTTTGGTTTTTTGGGGGATTTTTTTGAGTTGGAGTCTCACTCTCACTCAGACTGGAGTGCAGCGGCACCTTCCCAGCCACCGCAGCCTCGACCTGCTGGGCTTCGGCGATCCTTCCACCTCAGCCTTCCAAGTAGCTGGAACTACAGGCGCGTGCTACCACACCTGGTTAATTTTTGATTTATTGTAGAGCTGAGGTCTCGCCAAGTTGCCCAGGCAGGTCTCGAACCCACAGGCTCAGGCAATCCACTCACCTCGGCCTCCCAAAGTGCTGGGATTACAGGCTGAGCCACTGAGCCCGGCCAGAT
>NW_007241002.1:85864-89108 GCF_000164805.1 Carlito syrichta
CCAGCCTGGGTGACAGAGTGAGACCCCCAACTCAAAAAAAAAAAAAGAAGATTCTCTTTCCATGCTGGGCAGAAGACTCAGAGGAATCTGAAGATGGGGAAATGGATACACAAAGGCATGAGACACTCCACAGTGCAGATACTGGTAAAATGGCCAAGTCTTAGTATTAGAAAGGACCGCAGCTGGATATGATGGCTCATGCCTGTAATCCCAGCACTTTAGGAGGCTGGGGCGAGAGGACTGCCTGAGCCTAGGGGTTCAAGACCAACCTGGGCAACATGGCAAGACCAAGTCTCCACAATAAATTTTAAAAAGCTGGGTGTAGTGGCACGCAACTGTAGTCCCAGCTACTAGAAAGACAGAGGTGGAAGGATCACCTGAGTCCAGCAGGTCGAGGCTGCGGTGGCCATGATCATGCCACTGCACTCCCTGCACCTGGGTGACAAAGTGAGACTCCAAGTTAAAAAAAAAAAAAAGAAGGGACTGCAGTAGTCATCTCATTCAATCCAACTACCTAAAGCAGAAATATCTTCTACTTCTTCCTTGATTGCTTCCAGTGGCAGGAAACTCACTACCTCGAAGTGTTCTGTCTTATTTGGAATCGAAATCTTCCTTTATTTTTTTTTTTTTGAGTTGGAATCTCACTCTGTCTCCCAGACTGGAGTGCAGTGGCCGCTCCTGGCCACCGCAGCCTCGACCTGCTGGGCTCTGGCGATCCTTCCACCTCAGCCTTCCAAGTAGACGGAATTACAGGCACGCACTACCACGCCCAGCTGATTTTTTTTATTCTGGCTAGTTTTTGATTTATTGTACAGACAAGGTCTTGCCAAATTGCCTGAGTGGGTCTCGAACCCGCGGGCTCAGGCAATCCACTCGCCTCAGCCTCCCAAAGTGCTGGGATTACAGGCTGAGCCACCGAGCCCGGCTGAAATCTTCCTTCTTTCATGTCTGTCCTCATGGTCCTTGTTCTGTCTGTGTGTTCTATGAAGACAGGCCCTTGGGTGGGTTTGCTGCCTGCTGAATCCCACTGTCCCAAAGCTGGAATGTAGTAGTTCAATGAATATGCTGTTTGAATAAATGATGAAGCAATATTGAATATTACCCAAGGTGTCACCTTAAAGCCATCTACTCTGGGCTGTCTAGCACCAGCTTTCCTCACCATCCCATATATGACATGGATTCCAGAATGTTCTTCATCCTTCCCACCCCTCTACCACATGCAGGTTTCCTCTAAGCAGTGGACCCCTGAAATGAACTCGTCTCTCTAGGGGTGCCCCGTGCAGCACGAAAGTAGAGTGGGGTGTGCCATCCTTCAATGTGTCCGTGCTGCCATCCATGCAGCCTGCCCCGCAAGGCCCTACACTGAGCACCACGCTGTGTGTACATCTCTCTGAGCCCCAGGCTTGTCCTTTGTGGGCAGAGTTATAACTTGGCGGGACCCTGGGTGGGACCTGCTCATGGGGCCAACACTCGTGTGAACAAAGAAGATGCCAGAGTGTGCCTCTTACTTGGCTTCCTCGGCAACACCTGGCTTTGGGACTTACCCCAGTCCCCACGCCAAGGCCCATAACCAAACGGGTGCCTGACTGCGCTCCATGGAGCCCTTGGGCTGGGGGCTTCCAGACACTGTGGCTCAGCTTGCCGGTCCACAGAGCCGCACAGATGTGGGGCAGTTGTGAGCACACGGCTCGGAGCTAATGTGTGTTTGCTGACTGACTCCTGAGGGCTAGGAGTGGGGAGCCACTGAGGTCAGCGACTGGCAGACCTCGTATGGCACCTCGGACACCTGCTCCTCCCTGTCCCCTCTGCAGTCTGGGGCCAGGTCGAACTCACACCACTCATCTCAGCCTCCAGGTTGCAGATCTGATGAAGGGCAGCGAAGGAGGCTCTGGCCCCCAAGGCTGCCTCAAGTAGATTCGGGCCTGGCTGGGACCGGGTTGGGTCTGAACTTGTAGACCAAAGGTCCACAAAGTCCTCCCACAAAGGACCTGCAGCCTTTGCCCAGGGAGGTTGTCCTCCCTCTGAAGGGGTTTTATGTCCTCCAAGCATAGAATAGAACCACCTGTTAGCCAGGAAGCTTCAGGCAGAGTCCTGGGGAGTAGTGGGAAGTGGTGGGGGAAGGGCAGAACCTCTGCTCCCTGTGGAATCCCAATGCAGGATGACTGTGACAGAGCGGAAACCCCAGAAACCAGCAAGGTCAGTGCAGGGCAACTGAAAGGAAGATAAAACTCGCCTGAGACTGAAAAGGAAAGGAAGGCTCTGGAGAGAGGCCCCTGTGGGGGGTGGTTTTCCTGGCCCTTGAGCTCCAGTGGGCTGAGGCCTGGCGGGTCAGCAGAAGCCAGCTCTGTCCCAGCAGAGGGTGGCTGGCTCAGCACAGCTCCAGGAGGACAGCAGCTTGGCCCCCACACCACAGGGCTCACCAGACCCGAGAAGTCCCCTGCCCAGATGTGCCAGGGAAAGCAGAACCCCACACCCAGGCCCGCTGTGCTGACTCTGAGCTTCCCCAGCTCTGCACTATGGTGTGGATTTGCAGGCGTGACTGGTCCCAGGAACTGCCTCTTAGGCCCAACCCTCAGGCTGGAAACCCCCAGGTCCTGCCCTGGGGCTTAGAGAGCCCCTCCCAACAGACCCACAGTCTTGCCTAGGGCAGGGACTGGTGTAAGAGTTTCAGATGGGTTCCCAGGAAAGAACCTGTCCAATCCTAGCTGACTGGATGGCTGCAGGCAGGTCACTCTGCTGGCCCTTGGTCCTCGGGTCCCAGCTCTGCCAGCCAATGTGTAACTTCTCTGATTCTGAGAGAGTGGGCTGTATGAGCAGGCAGGTAAGCCATAGGGAGGCCAAAACCAGAGCCTGGGTGTGAAATGCAAAGGCAGTCCCATATGTAAATCAGTCAGTGTTTGTTCCTTTTCTTCTGACAAGGCCCAGCCACGCCCCAGGTGCCCCAAAGACCTCAAAGAGAGGCATTGGACTAGGGCCCAGCTAGAAAATGGCTGGCCCTACCCTGAACCCCAGGCCCTTGGTCCCTGCCCAAGGGAACTCGTAGAATTCTGGCCCTCCTGAAGTCACTGTGTCCTGAGTTATCCCACAGACCATCAGTGGCGTCTCCCTCAGGCTCAGAGTGGACTGTCTTTCAGTCTGGGGCTGAGGTGGCCTTGTGGATATGGGGGCTGATATGAAGCAAGATTTTTTTTTTTTTGAGTTGGAGTCTCACTCTGTCGCCCAGACTGTAGTGCAGTGGCCGCTG
>NW_007241002.1:89994-92390 GCF_000164805.1 Carlito syrichta
CTTCTCTACAATAAATCAAATATTAGCCGGGCGTGGTAGCGCGCGCCTGTAGTTCCAGCTACTTGGAAGGCTGAGGCAGAAGGATCACTGGAGCTCAGTGGGTCGAGGCTGCGGTGGCCGGGAGCGGCCACTGCACTCCAGTCTGGGTGAGAGAGTGAGACTCCAACTCAAAAAAAAAACAACAAAAAACAGGTACTGCTGTGATTCTCAGCAGGGGTTGTAGGCCAGGCATGGGGTGGGAGGGAGCGAAGCTTGGGATTGGCCTTGAAGGCTGCCAGGCAGGGTGACACTGGCATGGGGGAGGGAACGGTGGCTGTTCCCTGAGGCTGCCGGTGGGCAGGCAGCTGGGCCACAGGAGCCCTGGGGAGACCCAGATGTTATCTCTTTCGGCTCACTGCTTCCCATAGTGTGAGGGGGAGAGTCACAGGGAGGAGCCAGCTCCCCCAAGTGTGAAGCCAGTCGGGGATGGGAAGCCATCTGTTCCCAGGCTTTGGGGGCCGTGGGAGGGGCTTCCCAGCGTCAGCAGGCAGGGGCACGCTCAGGATCAACTCTTCCAGGAGTGAACTCCAGGGGGCCCTGATGGGGGACTGACTGGAGGAAGAAGATGGGTTCAGGGCCTATAGGCACAGAGTGAGCCTCAGTTGAGCCTTGGGAGTACAGGGGAGTAGTGAGGGGGGTAGAGTGAGGGGGGAGACCCAAGGCCAGGAAGGGAGTGTCCAGGCCCGAGGTCAGATGGGAAGGGAGGGTGTACCCCCAGGCTGCTTCCCTCCGGCCTGCTGGAGGACACCCAGAACACCTTCGACAGGGCCCCACCTGACAGTCTCAGAACCTTTCAGAACCTGGGCAGGGAGAGAAGTTCCCGTTTCAATGAAGCCCTTGTTTTCCACCAAAATTGATGGGTCAGAGCCTCGGAGGAAGGAAATGTGAGGGGAGGGGAGCTGCAGATCTGGAGGCCTGGTCTGCAGGGTCTAGACCCTTCCTCAGGACCCCAGAACCTGAGCCCTGGGAGGCACGGCCCCTCCTGAGGCACTGACTAGGTGCTCTCTCTCTCCACCTCTGACACCTGCCATCCCTGCAGGCAAGTTGGAAGCCTTCCCTCCCCACCCTTATTCTTGGCTCCTTTCCCAGCATCCGGGTCCCAGAAAAAAGAGAGCGTCCACCCACCCTCCAGGCAACCCACTTTTTGCCCGGTCCCCTGCAGACAGCTCCCAATCCCGGTGCACAGAGAGGAAGCAGAGGTGGGACTGATCCCTCCCAGCCAGGTTCCATCGCGGTGCTGGGCTCCCATTTTCCCCATCCCTGACTCAAGGGCCCTAGTCTCTATTTGTCCTCCATTTTGGCTCCTTTCTGATGACACTGAAGCCACCAGAGTTTCTGTGTTAACAGGTGCCCCAGCCCACTTTCTTCCTGGCTCCCAGTCTTCACAGCCTCCCTCTCGAAAGAGACGTCCACACCCCATCTCCCGTCCACTTCTTCCTTCCTCATTCCTCAGCCCCATGGCCACCTGCAACTGCTCCAAGGATTGTTTATGGCATCACATCTAGCCGACCTCACTCTGTACACCTACACGGCTCGGCCTGATGTCCTACGGGCGCTCCTCTTCCCAGCCCCCACGAGTGCCGTTTTCCACCTCTCTGCCCTCCTGTCCTCACAGTAGGCCCCTCTTTCCACCTGGGCCTTGGTGCTGGCATTCTCCCTCTGCGAGTGGGGGCTGGGGGGGTGGGGACGAGAGTATTGGCATCACTGGCATCAGACACCCCCGGTTCAAAGAGGCCTCACTACGTACCAGCTGGGTGGCCTTGGGCAACTTCCCTCACATTCCATGCCTCGGTTTTCTCAGCTGTAAAGGGGGCATGCTAACACGGAAGGGACGAACCTCCCAGGACCTGTGAGGACTTAGAAGCACAGGTACAGGCCGGGCGCGGTGGCTATAATCCCAGCACTCGGGAGGCCGAGGTGAGAGGATTGCCTGAGCGCGCGGGTTCCAAGAGCAGTCTGGGCAACATGGTGAGACCCCATCTCTACAATAAATCTAGAAAAACTAGCCAGGTGTGATGGCGTATGCTTGTAGTTCCAGATACTTGGAAAGCTGAGGTGGAAGGATCACCAGAGCCCAGCAGGTTGAGGCTGCAGTGGTCGTGGGCATGCCACTGCACTCCAGCCTGGGCGACAGGGTGAGACTCCGACTCAAAAAAAAAAAAAAGAGCCCTTGGGAGTACTGGGTATGAACTCTGCCTGGTGGTTCTGGCACCAGTCCTTTCTTTTGCGACAGCAAAGGCCAGATGACCAAGACTAAGAGTGCAGAGGGCTTCATAGGACTTCAGGCACTGGGCAGGTTTGGAAACCCCAGTTACCTGAGAAGTCACAGGCTTGAACACATTACTCTTCCACACTTT
>NW_007241002.1:92520-94071 GCF_000164805.1 Carlito syrichta
CTCAGGCAATCCACTCACCTCAGCCTCCCAAAGCGCGGGATTACAGGCTGAGCCACCGAGCCCAGCTTCTCTTCCACACGTTTTGAGGGGTTCGGCCATTTGCCCAGAACACTATGTCCTGGCTGCTGCCCCTGCTCCCAGGGAAAGCAAACGCCCCCAGTCCAACTCCACCCTGGGCATCTCTAACCAGAGCCCTGTGGCATAAGGGGTGGGGGCTGGCAACAGATGGGTTAACTCCTGGTCAGGCTTCTGGAAGAGATGCTTCATCAGTATGCAAATCCCTCCACACTCCTGGCCTTTCCTTGGGCTCAGGGCAGCTGGCACCCCTCCCCTCACATGTCCTCCTCCACCCTGACCAAAGGGGACAGGGGCTCCCCCAGGTGGCCAAATGTGCCAAAGCCAGAAGCTGGGGAGTCCTGCAAGGAGACGCCTTATTTATTTATTTATTTGAGTTGGAATCTCACTCTATCGCCCAGGCTGGAGAGCAATGGCACGCTCACGGCCACCGCAGCCTCGACCTGCTGGGCTCAGGTGATCTTTCCGCCTCAGCCTTGCAAGAAACTGGAACTACAGGCATGCGCCACCACACCCGGCTAATTTTTTCATTTATTGTAGAGATGAGGGCTCGCCAAGTTGCCCAGGCTGGTCTCGAACTCCTGGACTCAGGCACTTCTCTCACCTTGACCTCCCAAAGTGCTGAAATTATAGGCGTTAGCCACCGCTCCAGGCAAGGAGACAGTCTAAACATCTCGCCCCTTCCATCCCATAAATATGCTTACCTGGTTAGTCCAGGTGTTCTGACTTGGGAGCTGGAAAATCAGGTCACCTGTATGTGTATTTGCATCCATAGGAAACAAGCAACTGTGTAGTCCAGGTGTCATCAAGTATTCCTTTAAAAATTTTTTTTTTTAACTTATTTATTTTGAGTCAGAGTCTCACTCTGTTGCCTAGGCAGGAGTCAGCCTCAACCTGCTGGGCTCAGGCAATCCTTCCACATCAGCCTTCCAAGTAGCTGGAACTACAGGCGCATGCTACCACGCCCAGCAATTTTTGTGTGTGTGGATACATTGTAGAGATGAGGTCTCACCAAGTTGCCCAGGCTGGTCTTGAACCCCTGAACTCAGGCAATCCTCTCGTCTCGGTTCCCAAAGTGCCGGGATTACAAGCTTGAGCCACCATGTCCGGCCTCACCAAGTATTCTTAGCAGGCTGTGAAGAACTCCTTGCAGCCATCCAAAACACTGTAGCAGGGTTTAGAATGACAAACTCTGCTACATTTCACAGGTCACAGGACACAGAGACATGGGGACAGAAAACACTGCAAAGACCCAGTTAGAAGCCTAAAACCCACAAACCTACTAGTAATCGCCATCATTGATTACGTGCCTTCTGAGTGCCTGTCACCACGCTCAAGACTTTCCATATCTCATTTCATTTACTTCTCACAGTAACCTAGAAAGTATGCCTTCTTTTTTTTTTTGTTTTGTTTTGAGTTGGAGTCTCACTCTGTCGCCCAGACTGGAGTGCAGCGGCCGCTCCCGGCCACTGCAGG
>NW_007241002.1:94091-97338 GCF_000164805.1 Carlito syrichta
CCAAGTAGCAGGAACTACAGGCATGCGCTACCACGCCCGGCTAATTTTTTGATTTATTGTTGAGATGAGGTCTCACCATGTTGCCCAGGCTGGTCTTGAACCTATGGGCTCAGGCAATCCTCTCACCTCCGCCTCCCAAAGTGCTGGGATTACAGGCATGAGCCACTGCGCCCAGCTGGAGGTACGCACTCTTATTATTTTCATTTAGCAGATGAGGAGACTGAGGCTCAAGGAAGTTAAATCCCTTGTCTAGAATCACATTGCTAGGTAGAGCCTGAATTTGAGCTCAAATACTGCCTCCCAGTTCCTTGCTCTTATGCAAGCCTGCCTATGTACAGGAAGATGATCCGGCAGTATACGCATGAGATGCTCATGAATGAAGACGTAAAACTCCTTCTTTCCCCAGGAGCATGCACAGCAGGTGCCCTGCAGATGCAGTGGGACTCCGACAGGCCCGCTCTACAAGCACAGGGAATACACACACGGGAGGGACAGGAGGGAGAAGCCCAGCTTCCCTCCACAGTGCACACACAGGCATCCAGGAGGCCTGATACCGCCCACAGCAAAAGGTCTCAAGAAGACGTAGGGTTTCTAGACCACGGACACCTAGACACCACTGAGTGCACCAAGATGCAGAAAGTTCTAGTGACAGGTTGCAGCCTACGCTCAGCTTGCTGGCAGGCTGAGTCCCAGCATTCTCAGACCCAGACAGGTTCCTGGTGACAGCCACACACAAGCAGGGATACATATATGCACGTGGGCTCAAGTCACACACAGCTCCACCCACACACACATCTTTCAAAGACAGAACCTGCTGCCGCCATCTGTTCTGTGCAGACACAGTTGAACACTTGGCCTCTTGGGCACACGGTGCAGCTCACACCAACAAGCACACGCGCAAATACACACACACACTGAACAGGGGGGCTCAGAGACTAGAGGAAGACAGTGATGCTGGTTGAGGAGTTGAAAATCCCTGCAGCCCCACAGACACTGGGACCTGCGACCTGGGATCCAGCTCCGGCTTGCAGACCGTCCTCACTCAGCTGGCTGCCTCCTGCCTCCCCCAGTCCTCACTGACTTCTGCCTTTCCATGACAGGCTGAGCCAAGGCCTGGAATGCCCATGATGGCCACGAGAGGGCGCATGAGTATCAAATAATCCCTTCAGCCCAACCTCCTTCCAAAACCTTCCTCGTTCATTCATTCCTAAATGTATCAAGCACCCATAAGTGCCAAGTGCGAGGACGCAAAGAAGAAAGGTAGGTGAGAGGTGGTTAGGGCAAGGGAAGAGGTGTGTCCCCATAGTCCATTGGGAATGGAGGTTAGATTTGGGAGGAAGATGTTGGCTGGGTCAAAAATAACAACTAGAATGTACTGAGTACCAGCTGCGTTCCAAGCTGTTCTAGATTTTTTTGACAGGCGCTAACTCATTTAATCCATGACTGTGTGAACTTGGTAATCTAGAATAACTCCCATTATTCTACTTTCATTGGTGCAGTGAAGCAAACATAATGATACCTCACAGGGTTGTTGTAAGGATTAAACAGGTCAGTATAAGCATGTGCAAAGCACTCAGAACACTGCCCAGATGTCATCATGATCCCCCTTTTACGCATAGGGATACTGAGGCACAGTTAGCAAGGGAGAGGAGTCATCATGAGCAGGCTGGTTCCAGAGCACAGGCTTACCCAGTTACCAGATTCCCCGGTAGACTCAATCAGGGCATACTCGGGGAGGTCTGGCAGGGAGCCACTGGAGAATTTTAGTAGGGAAGGGACAAGATCTCATTTGCTTTTCACACTGGCTGCAGGGTGGGCCAGCCTGATGGCAGGGAGACTGGTCAGATGGAGGCTGTCACCACGGTCCAACTGTGCCCAGGTGGCAGTGGAGGGGTGGAGGGGAGGAGATAGATTTGAGAGACATCAAGGAGGCAACCTGGAGGGTCTTGGTGAGTCCTGATGACCAGTTTTAGGTCAGGGCTTGGGGAAGGGAGGAGACAGAAGGCAGTGAATGAGGAGCAGAGTGGGAGAGGTTGGGGTGTGTGAGGCATTCAAGTGGAGGAGAAGCACGTGGGCCCAGACCCGCCCTCTGGCCTTGATCTGGGAGAGGGGCACCATTCTCCTAGGGCTGAAGATAAAGGAAAAACAGTCCACAGATCTCTCTGCCCCATCTTTCCTGGAAAGCCTAGGGATGGTGTGAGAGCCAGGAACCCTAAACTCTGGCTTCTTCTATTCAGGGCCAATGGGGCTCAGGGTTCCACGGAGATGGGCACTGTATCGGCCTCTCTCCTCTGGCCTGGCACCCTGGCCCTGGCCCATGGTGCGGGACCAGGGGTCCATCCACTCTCTGTGGCTGCCAGTCCCCAAGGATCCGGGCAGAGTGATAACAGTCCTCCCTTCCCCTCCCCCCCCCCCATGCGATGAGGCTTTTACTCTCACAAAGCCCTCTCCTCTACAGAATCCCATTTAATCCTCACAGCAACCTGGGATATAGGTCCCTATTATCTCAGTCTCACTACTCCAGGGGTTGCCTGGACCAGCCTTCTTCCAGGAATTTTTCTGCAAATCATGGGCTCTTGCTCCCACTGCCGCTCCCATTCCCTGCACCATCGGGCCAGGAGGTAGCTGTCCCTTGCCAATGAGGATCTCGGTGCCGGGCTGGGGCTGTGCGGGGGCATAGTTCAGAGTCCAACTTCAGTCCCCGCTGAAGGGGACCAAGGGAGGGAGCGAGCTCTGTGGGGGCATGCAGCCTCCCTAAGGGTGGGCGTGGAGTGGGACTTGCCCGGGCAGGCGAGTGGGGACAAAAAGGGCGCCAGCACACCTGGCGGCCAGGCAGCCCGCGCCCGCCAGTCCAGATTCAAAGTGGAGCTCAGGCTGTGATTGGCGGCCCGAGCCCCACCCCTTCTCTCTCACCTCCCAGGCAGCGGGGAAAGAGGGACGGAGTTGAAAAGGCCCCTCATCGTGCCTTTAAACATCCAACCGTGGCCTGGCTGGGAGTGAGCTCAGTGAACTCCCTCTCGTGCTCCAAATCTTCTGGACCCCTAAATGGCATCCTGACGCCATCAGCCCCGGTGGCTCCCGGGCTTCAGCCACCCAGTGACCGCCCCCGCGGCCGACCTTCAGCCTGCGGCCTCCTTCACTTACTGGTCTTACCCTAGCCCGCCCTCTCTGAGTGTCCCGTGTCCTCTGCCCCCTCTTCCATTCCAGCCACCAGTCCCAGAACAGGCCCCCGGAAGGGGCGCCGTCC
>NW_007241002.1:97968-100539 GCF_000164805.1 Carlito syrichta
CGCTCGCGTGCCCGCGGCTGGCTCGGGCGCTCCGGAGGGCCTTGACCAGAACCCCAGAAGAGCTTTTTGGAGGCTGAACTTTGATCGTGGGCGGGGTCTACGGATGAGCCCTAGGACCCGTGCAGTGGTCCAGCCCAGGCCCCACCTTTCCTTCCTGGGCCGAGGTTTACCTCACTCTCAGCCTTTGCCAGGGCTGCTGCCCCTGCTCCGCTGCCCTGCAGATAATTCCCAGCCTTCCTTCCAGACCCGCCCTCTTTGGTGGTGCATCCTCTGTGACCCTCGCCACCCACCCTGCAGTGGTCCCCTGTGGTCTAGGTTGGGGCATCCCCAGCAGAGAGGCCCTATGAGACTCACAAGCTTAGTAATCCCAGCGCCTGACCAGGCAGTCTTGCAGGGGCGCAATGTGCATGCCCACGCAAGGGGCTGCCAAGCCCTGATCACAAACGAGTCTGTGAGCACCCGGGACGGAATCTTGGTTTCATCTGAGACTGAGTGGAGGTTCTGTCACTCACTATATTGGAACTGCAGTTTTCTCATCAGTGAAATGGGAATGATGTTATTGTAGTACCAGTGTCAGCTTGTTAGCTCAGGTTAGGCCTGTTGTAGAAATTACAGGAACTGAAACCAGGGAAGAGTGCGGGGTAGGGGGCCATGGCACCCACATAGGCCTCAGCCTGGGGCCACTTCCTAACTCCCAAATCCAGGGGACGTTCCTTTTGCTCTCCCTGCCCCTCTTTGGAGTTCCGTCCCTGGACCTCAGCCTTATGCTCAGGACGCCACCCTCAGCCCCTTCTCCCCTTACTCTTTCAGCTTTCTATGAGCTCAGTCACTCACAGTCCTCACCTACTCTGCCTCTCCCTCTCTCCTGGGCACCCCGGAGACATCCCTCCAGCGTCTCAAACCCATCACCACACCACCTGCCACACCTGTTCCAACTTCAGGGAAGGACTCTCCATCCTCACCATTGCCCAGGCCGAGACCTGGGTGTCATCCCTAGTCCCTTCACCCCACCATGTGCTGTGGCCAAGTCTGTGCCCCCAGGCACACGCTCTTGGCCCACGCTTCTACTCTTTGCCTGGTCTCCTAATCGGCCTCTTTGCCCTCTGCCTCCACGGTGTGCAGGGGCCCCTGCTGGAAGGCTTCCTCTTCCCATTGTTCTCAGCATCCAGTCCCAACTCCTAGGTGTCACTGACAGGGTCCTGCCATCTGGCCCTGCCTGCTTTCCTGTCTCAACTACAGGCACACAGAATTACTTAAGCTGAAGCCCTTGACACAGGCTAGGACTGGCTCTACTGGACCAGGGTCCCCCAACAGAAGGAGCGGCAGGCATTTGGGGCAATCAGAGAAACAGCTGAGGCTGGGGAGCAGACTGGCTCTGCAAACAGGCTCTGCAAACAGGCAGGCAACCTCTGAGTCCTGGTTCTGCACTTACTCACTTCATGACTTTGGCTTGGGCACTCACCCTCTCTGGCTTTCAGGGTGTCCCCATGGGTTTAATATCACCCGCTGGAGGATAACGTAGGACCCAGGGCCCAAAACGAGCAGCGTCTGCCTCCCCTTGTGGAATTCCCCAAGGCCCCAGCTTCTAAATCACCTGGGAGGAAGGGTAGGGCCCGAGATGGAGGAGCCGGTGGAGAGGCACTGGGGGTGGGGGGAGTGGGGGGATGAGTAGGAAGAGAAGGCTGACAAAAGAGACCAGCTGCTGTTTGCACACAAACCCCAAGTTGATAATGAGTGGAGGGGCAGGGGCGGGGCGGGGAAATGGCTTGGCAGGAGCCTCTGCCAGCTGAAGTCTGCCCAGAATGGTGCCCCTCCCTCTGCTGCCCCTCACTCTGGGCTCTCACTCCCCACACCCAGCGCATAAATCTGCTCCCAGAACTGCAGTAGGGGAGGGCAAGAGGGCCCAGTCTGGTCCATCTGCCCCTCCCCCCAAGCCTGGGGCTTAAATCCTCCCCCTCTGGCTACACACATCCTGAGAGCAGCCCTGGGGACGGCCACAGGAAGGGCCTGAGGAAGGGCCTGAGCCTAATGGAGCTCACAGCCCCAAGGAGGTCGGAGCAGGCCCAGGCTCCATCTCTGAGCCAGATGAAGGCCCTTGGAGAGGCCCGAAGAGGGGAAGCTCCCAGATGTGGTCTTGAAGAGCCTGCTTCCCCCATAGGAGCAAAGGGACAGACCCAGGAGGCTCTTGTCCACCCTTTGGCCCCCAGTAATGCCAGGAGGGCCCCCGGGTAATCCACTGGACAGGATGCAGCTAAACAAGCCAAGGAACAAGCTGGACTCACTTGGGAGGCCAAGGCAGGAGGATCGCTTGAGGCCAGAACTTCCAGTCCAGCCTGGACAACATAGCGAGACACTGTTTAAAAATCAGAATAAAAAGCTGGGCTCGGTGGCTTAGCCTGTAATCCCGCGCCTTGGGAGGCTGAGGTGAGTGGATTGCCTGATCCCGCAGGTTTGCGACCCGCCTGGGCAACTTGGTGAGACCTCATCTCTACGATAAATCAAAAAATTAGCCGGGCGTGGTAGTGCATGCCTGTAGTTCCAGCTACTCAGAAGGCTGAGGTGGAAGGATCG
>NW_007241002.1:100559-124449 GCF_000164805.1 Carlito syrichta
AAAAAAAAAAAAAAAAAAAATCAGAATAAATTAGCCAGGTATGGTTGTGCTCACCTGCAGTCCCAGCTACTCAGGAGGCTGATTTGTGAGGATGGCTTGAGCCAAAGAAGTTGAGGTTGCAATGAACTGTGATTGTGCCACTTCACTCCAACCTGGCAAACAGAGCAAGACTCTGTCAAAAAAAAAAAAAAGGAAAGAAAGAAAAGAATAGAAAAAAGGAAGCAAAAGCAAAAAAACAAAACAAAATAAAAACACAAACACGAGCTAAAGAAGATCAACCAGAGCCCCCAGGGTGTCAGGAATGGAAACCCCCTCCACTATTTTCTCACCCCTTCCTAGAGAGTTGTAGAAGGGTTTCCCTTTCTGTGGTCCCAGGGCCCTCCTCTGTGCCAGTCTCTCTGGGTCCCAGGGTCTGACTAGTCTGGCATGCTCCTTGGGCAAGGAGTTGCACCATGCCCACGGCCACCTCCTGCCATGTGGGCTGCAGGCGCAGCTGACAGGCTGTGTGTGTAAACGAGAGCGCGTGCTTCTGCTGCTGCCGGGTGCCAGCCTAGCAACGGCTCCCAGGAACCGTGAGAGGTGGCACCAGGAGGGGATGGCAGCTCTCATACCCTCCCTACCACTGCCATGGCTGCCTCTGATTTTCCTTGCTGCTCGAGCGCCTTACCAATGCCTGCTCTGGAAAGGATCAGCCTGGCTCTGGGACCCAAGGACAGAGGCTAACCGTGGCAACCTGTACAGCTTGGAGGCTGTTGGCCTCCAAGGGAGCCAGGGCCTGAGACTTGTGGAGATCAACAGGAAGGAATACCCCACTGTGTGGACCAGGAGCCCGGGCAGAGCACGATGGGGAGCAGGACTATTCCTGTGGGTGCCCTTCTCAGCAATTCACCCTCCCTCTTAAGGCCGGAGTGAGATTGGGTGCAGTAGGAGAGAAGAGAGACCTGTCCAGGAAGGCAGGAGGGCCAGGCGGAGGCTTGGAGAGCAGTGGGAGAGGTACAGGGCAGAGGCATACAGGCAGGAGGAGGAGGGGGAGGAGTCAGGGGGGCAGGTAATGGAGGGGGTTCTTGAACACCAAGGTGAGTGAGTGGTTTTTCCTGGAACCAGTGGAGCCACAAAGGATGCTGAGCAAGGAGCAACAGAGGGTTGGAGCAGGAGAGAGACCATGGCCTCAGTGCTGTGAGGAGGCTGAGTGTCTGTGTGTGGGAGAAGCGGCCCTTGTGTAGGGGTAATGCCAGAGCCCTGGGGCCTTACAGGCCTGGCTTCAGACCCTGAGCTTGAACTTCTTGGGGAAGCTCCCTCAACTGTGATTCGAGGGTAACAGGATGACCTGTCTGGCGGGTTTGTTGGGAGAGTTGAAGGGAAGTCATCCTAAAAGTGAACTGTTGCCTGGGCTCGGTGGCTCAGCCTGCAATCCTGCGCTTTGGGAGGCCGAGGTGAGTGAATTGCCTGAGCCCACAGGTTCAAGACCCACCTGGGCAACTTGGCGAGACCTCATCTCTACAATTAAAAAAAAAACAAAATTAGCCTGGCGTGATATCACGTGCCTGCAGTTCCAGCTACTTGGAAGGCTGAGGTGGAAGGATCGCTGGAGCCCAGCAGGTCAAGGCTGCGGTGGCTGGGAGTGGCCACTGTACTCCAGTCTGGGCGACAGAGTGAGACTCCAACTCAAAAAAAAAAAAAAAGTGAAGTGTTGGCACTAGTAGGGAGGAAGCGTAGCTTGGATCTGGGGCTTGGGTTCCTGAGTCCAAGGGCAGCCTCGATGTGGCCAAAGGCCAATACCGCTGCTCACTTCTGCTCCTGGGGATGGGGCAGTGTGTACACATCGAGGAAGCTGATGGGCTCCAGTGTCATGCAGCTGGGGCCACATTCAAGATGTTGAGGGAGGGCCTCGGCCAGAGCAGGAGCATGAGTGGCAAAAATGAGTGGGGTGGGGGCAACGGCCTATGGAGGCAAACCACTGGAGGGGGGACCTCCAGAGCCCCCATGAAAGGTGTGGGTACCACGATGGAAGAGGCGGGTGGAGACACGGAGTCAGCCCTCACCACATTCTAGATGGTGAGTGAGGTTTGAGATGAAAAGGATGCTGGAGTATAGAAAAATCAAGTGGTGTGTCTTACCTACTTGCATGCACGTGTACGTGGACCCGTTCTGTTGACCAGGGTGTGTGTGTGTTTAGGATGTTTCCCTGGGCTTGATTTCATAAGCAACCACAGGACCCAGCCTCACTGGGGAGCTTCCAGGGTGCTGGGCCCTCAGGGTGGAGCATGCCCACTTAAGACCCTGAGGTCGCTGCCAAGAGGCCGGCCCGGTGCCACCCTGAGAGGGGACCAAGCTGGCTAAGGCCCCAGGCCTTTCCCGGCCCACCCTCCCAGGCCACAGAGGAGGCATTGATGGCACAAGGGGAGCCAGTAGTCAGTGCAGCTGGTGCAGCATGGGCACTGCTGGGCCTTGGAAGGGGAGTGAGGATGACCCTGCTGTCCCAGGCTGCAATCAATAGGCTCCAGAACCTAGAGGAGTGAGCGTCTCTGGTCAGCGTGGTGCCCTGGGCATCCTTGCCCTCAGGTGCTCCTGTGTAGCAGGTTGGGGTGTCTGGGCAGGTGCCCACATGACTCCTTCCTTGGGCCCACCTTCCCTCAATGTTGGCAGGAGGCAGGGGATCCCTTGTCCATCCTCAACCCTCACAATGGGCGGTCTCCACCCTGCCCAGACTTCTGTGACCCTTCCCCCACCAGGCAGAACCGAGGCACTTGTGCCCTGCCTGCCTTGAGGCTCTGGTCTGACTTCTCACCACTGGACTCCCAGCAGACCCCTTGCTCATCCCACGTGCTCCCACCTCCCCCTCTGATTCTTTGCTCTCTGTGCCCTGAGCCCACTGGGTCCCTTCCCCAACCTTCCTCACCCAGCTTGCCTACTTGTCCAAGGCTTCACCTACTCCTCAGGCCTCAGCTCAGGCTTGCCTCCTCCGTTGAACCTACTTGGATTGCTCAATGCCAACTTAGCCCTACCTGCCCCCCCCAGGCTCCTGCTGCATTTTGCAGGTAACTTCAGTGTAGTTATCATCTTAGTTCTCATGCTAGATTACAACTCCTCACATGCAAAGCTCCTTAGGAGATGGAACTCTGCTCAGTACTGCCCTACCTTTCTCCTCGCAGGCATATCAGAGTGGCCAGTGGACAACTCTACCCCTCTCGTCTCTCTTCAATTTCTACATGAGCTGTCCCCAAAGGCAGGCTCAGGTAACTGAGGCCCTACAACTTTCCCAAGCCTAAGTCTGGCTCCATTCGCACCCTACAAGGTCAAGCCCAGGTGGACAGATGTGTATACAGACATATCCTCACTCACACAGGCATGCACCCACATAAATGCACAAACATGTGCACACAGACATGTGCACGCTCAGACAAGCACAGGTGCAGACATGCAAACATAAACCACCCGCACACACTGACACGGGCACATGCACATGCGCAAATACAGACAAAGATCTGCACACAGAAGACACACACTCATACACGTGTGTGTACACAGACTCGGGCACATCACTTGCACACCAGACACTCTCCTGGCACATCTACAGACACCTGCGTGCATAGACTCACTCGCATACAGGCACACACTCACAGTCACATACACACACTCTCACACACACAGAACACACAGGTATCTCCCGGTGCACAAGCAGCCCGGTCTTACGTGCTGATCCATGACGCAAGGCTGCCACCTCCTCCCTCGAGGAGCCCCCAAGCCGACAGAGGGCGCTCGCGGCTCCTTCCCGCCAGGCCCCAGCACGGCGCGGAGGGAGAGCACGTGGTCGCCTCCTGCCCTCCCAAGCCAGGTCCCCTTTGTTCCCCCAATCCCGGGAGGAGGCGACCGAGCCTGGGGACCGCCTGCCACCGAGTCCTGCAGACCCTATTCGGTTGTGTTCATCTCAGCCCCGGAGATAAACCTGGGGGCGGGAGGAGATGGGACCGTGGGGCAAGGAGAAGACCTGGCTGGAGGCAGGTGCCCAGCACCGGCACAGTGGCCACCGCAGGTTAGAGAGCTGGCCCATCGCCCACTGCTGTTCCCGGCAGGACCATGCAGCCTCCGGAACCCTGCCAGCCCCCACCGCTCACAGTCTGCAGCCTAAGGTCAACCTCAGGTGCTTGCCCTCCCTTTCTGCCCATTGTCCTTCCAAGAGCTTGTTAGTGTGTTGTTCCCCTGGCAGGGGGCCCTCCTGGATCCCCGAAATGGGAAATGAGAACCCCAAAGGCAAACCCTGCAATCCTCCCTTTCTCTCCAGTGCCCAGCTCTTCCTAGCTGTCGTGAAGTTTTTTCTTTTTAAATTTTATAGATGTGGGGTACAAATCAGGATTAGATACATACGTGGGCTATGTACGGGTGAAGTTTGGGCCTCCCACTGGTCCTCATGTCACCTGGTTTAGGATCAGGTACCCTTAGTATGTTATGTGCCCCCGCCCTCCGGTTTTTTATTTCTTAGGACATACTCACACCCTACTCCCCCACAATCTGGAGTCCTGAAAGTTATGCATGGGAGTCATTCAAGACCCATCTCCAATACCTGTAAGAGCCTTGGGCAAGTGACTTAACTCTGCAACCTCAGTTTTCTCATCTGTAAAATGGGCACCCGTAACGGTCCCTGCCTTGAAGGTGGATTTGAAGGCAAACAAGGCAATGCATACAAAGCCCTGGTTTGGGGCCAGGCCCACAGTGGGTGGAAGTTGGCTGCTATCCCTGTGGTGATCACTGGACAGCGTGTCGACCCCAGCAGGGAGCCATGTAGTATGTGCTCACTAAACCTTGGTACAGGAACAGGATGGGGGGTGCTGGGCCAGCCCCAGAATGCCACAGTCAGCATCAGGGAGAGCCTGGTAAGACCCTGGACCTTGTTTTCCAAGTGGTTTGTTTCTTGGGACTTGAAACTTTTTTTTTGAGTTGGAGTCTCACTGTCGCCCAGACTGGAGTGCAGTGGTCGCTCTCAGCCACCGCAGCCTCCACCTGCTGGGCTCCGGCAATCCTTCCGCCTCAGCCTTCCAAGTAGCTGGAACTACAGGTGCACGCTACCACGCCCGGCTAATTTTTTGATTTATTGTAGAGATGAGGTCTCTCCAAGTTGCCCAGGTGGGTCTTGCACCCGTGGGCTCAGGCAATCCACTCACCTCAGCCTCTCAAGGCGTGGGATTACAGGCTGAGCCACCGAGCCTAGCTGAAACTTTTTTTTTTGAGTCAGGGTCTCACTCTGTTGTCCAGACTGGAGGGCAGTGGCATGATCATGGCTCACTGCAGCCTCAACCTTCAGGACTTAGGTGATCGTTCTGCCTCAGTCTCCCCAGTACCTGGGACTACAGGTGCACGCCACCATGCCCAGCCAGTTCATTTTTTATTATTTATTTTTGTAGAGATAAAGTCTCATTATGTTGCCTAGGCTGGTCTTGAACTCCTGGGCTCAAGCAGTCCGCTTGCCTCAGTCTCCCAAAGTGCTAAAATTACAGGCGTGAGGTTGGGGACTTGAGTTTCTATTCCTGGTAAGGCTGAGCTGTCAACCTGGCCACGGGCCTTGGCTGAATTAGGTTTTTTTCTCCTCCTCCTTCCAGTAGGGAAGAACGAGGCTGCCCCTCCATCATCCAGAAACCCCCATCTCCTTCCCAATTGCCCACTCGCCAAAAAGGCCCTTTGCCTTTCTAGAGGGGGATCTGTCCTTTCTCTCTTCCAACTTCAGGCAGACCAAGGGTGGGGGTCTCCCTTCAGGGTGTTTCTGCCTCCCCACCCAGGCTGGGAGCTGGCCAAGCCTGTGGCAGAGGTAGGCCTCTTGTCCACCCGCTGCAGGGCCCCTTGCTCTGAGGTCAGCTGTACGTGTGGCTTGGCAGGGCCTGGGCCGGCTGCTCTCGTCATTAGTGCCGGCCTCACTCCAAGTGAATTAGCTGGTCCTCAGGGAGTGAGTGCCGAGGCCTGCAGGCTCCTGGCACGGCCAGTGATTCATTCACCACAACCTCACCCCCACCAGAGGCCAGTGGCGTCCCTGCCCCCAGCCCACCAGCCTGGCGTGGGGCCGGGAGCAGGAGGCTGGTGCAAGGAGTGGCCCCAGCTGCCTGTCCACCTGCCCCATCGGCCTGTTCATCAGGCTGCTCCCCACTTCCTTGGACCATGATTGCCTTGGTCTGCTAGTCCCTCCCACATGTAGGCCTGGCAACCCTGGGTCTGTGACTGGCATGCCCTGCCAGGCTCCTGCTACCTTAGTGACCCAAGGGAGGCTGCTCGTCTTCCTGCCCCCTCCCTCAGTGTCTTCCTGCCCCCTCAACTGAAGGAGTGGGAGGCACGAACTAGTGCTGATGAAAACAGAGGTATGCTCAAGCAAAGCAGCCTACAGGGTTTTGCCTGGGGCCTGACCTCTGCCAGCCTCTAACATGGGAGAGGGAGGCAGCCCGTTGGTCCTAACTGCAAAAGCCCTTAGGAACCTACCACACTCCCTTCAATGATTCTCCCTTTTCTTTTTTTTTTTTTGAGTCAGAGTCTCACTCCGCCCAGGCTGGAGTGCAGTGGCACGCACGCTCACGGCTACCCCAGTGTCGACCATCTGGGCTCCAGCAATCCTTCCGCGTCAGCCTTTCGAGTATCTGGAACTATAGACGTGCGCTACCACGCCCAGCTAATTTTTTATTTTATTTTATTTTATTTTGAGTTGGAGTCTCACTCTGTCGCCCAGACTGGAGTGCAGTGGCCGCTCCTGGCCACCGCAGCCTCGCCTGCTGGGATCCGGCGGTCCTTCTGCCTCAGCCTTCCAAGTAGCTGGAATTACAGGCATGCGCTACCACACCCAGCTTATTTTTTTATTTATTGTAGAGATGAGGTCTCGCTGCCCAGGCGGGTCTCGAACCCGCAGGCTCAAGCAATCCACTCACCTCAGCCTCCCAAAGGCGCGGAATTACAGGCTGAGCCACCGAGCCCGGCTTATTTTTTTATTTTATTGTGGAGACGGGTCTCGCCGAGTTCCCCGGGCTGGTCTTAAACCCGTGGGCTCAGGCAATCCTCTCTCCTTGGCCTCCCAAAGTACTGGGATTACAGGCTGAGCCACTGAGCCCGGCCAACTCTCCCTTTTCATTGTTCAACAAAAGGCAGGTGCTCATTAAGCATGTGTGAATGAATGAATGAATGTGTGAGTGAGTGAATATCCCTTCCCACAGCAAATGGGATGTCTCTATCAACTCATGTGACTCACATTTTCTTCAACTTCCCTGGCTTGAAAACTGATTTACATGCTGCATGTGATGGCTCATACCTGTAATCCCAGCACTTTGGGAGGTCAAGGCGAGAGGATTGTCTGAGCTCAGGGATTCGAGACCAGCCTGGGCAACTTGGCGAGGCCTTGTCTCTACAATAAATCAAAAAATTAGCTAGGCATGGTGGCACACACCTGTGGTTCCAGCTACTTGGAAGGCTGAGGCAGAAGGATGGCTTGAGTCCTGCAGGTTGACTGAATGAGGTTTCTTCTCCTCCTTTTTCCAGCAGGGAAGAATGAGCCTGCCCCTCCATCATCCAGCAACCCCCATGCTGCTGCACTCCAGCCTGGGTGACAAAGTAAGACTCTGGCTCAGAAAAAAAGGAAAAGAAAAAGAAAACTGGCTTACTGGAGTGACAGAGTAGAAAGCGCCCACATTCTGAGTCCAGAAGACCTGAATTCCAGCCTGGCTCCTTGCCTACAAGCTGTATGATCCTGTGTCTAAGCCAGAATGTCTTCATGGTCATGTGGGAATCCCCCTTCCCCCAGGCTGGCTTTGCGGATTTGAGGCAGGGAATGCAGGGCATAGAGATACCACCCAAATGGCAACCACCACGGCAGGACTCAGCTCAAAGTGCTCTTTCTGGGGGGCCTCCTTAGCACATGTGTGTGCAATTTCCCCTGTATTGTTCTATAATCCTTGATGTGTTGCTTGGTAATTGGTCTCAAATGGTTTCATCAGAGTGAATAGCAGCTACAGAGCAGTTTACAGTTTGCAGAGTGCTTTTCCTCATCTCATCCCCACCTTTTTGAAAAGAAACTAAGGCCCATAGAAATTAAGCGATTTCTCTAAGACCACACAGTGAAGAGGCAGAGTTCAGCCCCCTAGCCCAGGGGGCATGGGAGTAAGGGGCAGGGCAGGAGTTCAGCGGAAGGCAGGGAGGCTCCCTGGGATCTGATGGTTGATGGGCGAGGCAGCATTTCTCTCATCGTGAGGCGGGGTTTTCTAATAAGCAGGCTGTGCTGCCGTATCCCAGATGTGGATGCATGCCTCGGTGCCCAGGGATTCAGGCTGAGACTGGGAGATCCCAAAGCAGGGCAATGAGGGGATCATGCCTGCTATGGCAGGATGCGGGACTAGGTTGGCTCCATAATCCCTTTCTGTTATTGGGTTTAGGTGACTCAAAACTTTTTTTAATTTTAATTTTTTGTTTTTTGAGTTGGAGTCTCACTCTGTCGCCCAGACTGGAGTGCAGTGGCCGCTCCCGGCCACCGCAGCCTCGACCTGCTGGGCTCTGGCAGCCACCGAGCCCGGCTTTTAATTTTAATTTTATATTTTGAGTCAGAGTCTCACTGTGTTACCCAGGCTGGAGTGCAGTGGTACGCTCACAGCCACCGAAGCCTTACCCTGCTGGGCTCAGGCCATTCTTCCGTTTCAGCCTCCCCGGTAGCTCGGATTACAGGTGTGCCCACTAATTTTCTTTAAATTTTTTGTAGTGCTGGGCTCGGTGGCCCAGCCTGTAATCCCGCGCCTTTGGGAGGCTGAGGTGAGTGGATTGCCTGAGCCCGCGGGTTCGAGACCCGCCTGGGCAGCGAGACCTCATCTCTACAATAAATAAAAAAATCAGCCGGGCGTGGTAGCGCGCGCCTGTAATTCCGGCTACTTGGAAGGCTGAGGCGGAAGAATCGCTGGAGCCCAGCAGGTCGAGGCTGTGATGGCCGGGAGCGGCCACTGCACTCCAGTCTGGGCAACAGAGTGAGACTCCAACTCAAAAAAAAAAAAAATTTTTTTTTTGTAGTGATGAGGTCTTGCTGTATTGCCTAGCTTGGTCTCGAACTCCTGGGCTCAAGCAGTCCTCTTGCCTTATCCTCCCAAAATCCTGGGATTACAGTCATGAGCCACCATGCCCAGCCTATGACTCAGAAACTTCTAGAAAAGGACTGGGCCAAATGAAATGCCTCTACTGAAATGGAACTTCCATTATCACTCAGATAAGTTACATTATTAGCTGTCTGACTGATTTGCTTATTTTGTTGTTGTTTTGGTCAGAAAACTGAGGCAGCAGAAAGGCAGACGGACTTGTCCCAGAGGCATAGTAAGGTGAGCATGTGAGAGGAAGGGAGCAAAGCAAGAAGCTTGGGAAGGAAGGCTCTGTCTGAGGAAAGGGTGTGGGCGCAGGGTGGCTGGGAAGCCTGGGGCCTGGACCTCTGGACCTCAGAGAAGGAGGAATGGAGGTGCAATCAGCAGGGGATGCCCCACGTCTACCAGGAGGGGTCCACCCTGGAGCCCAAAGCCAAGTGGCTCTGGCTGGAGCAGCACTCCTCACTTTGATTTTTTTTTTGTTTTTTTTTTGAGTTGAAGTCTCACTCTGTCACCCAGACTGAAGTGCAGTGGCTGCTCCCAGCCACCGCAGCTTCCATCTGTTGGGCTCCGGCAGTCCTTCCGCCTCAGCCTTCCAAGTAGCTGGAACTACAGGTGCGCACTACCATGCCTGGCTAATTTTTTTTGATTTATTGTAGAGACGAGGTCTTGCCAAGTTGCCCAGGCGGGTCTCGAACCCGTGGGCTCAGGTAATTCACTCCCCTCGGCCTCCCAAAGCGCGGTATTACAGGCTGAGCCACCGAGTCCGGCCGATTTTTTTTTTTGTTTTTGGAGTCAGAGTCTTACTCTGTCGCCTAGGCTGGAGTGTAGTGGCACACTCACAGCCACCTCCGCCTTGACCTGTTGGGCTCAGGTGATCCTTCTGCCTCAGTCTTCCAAGTAGCTGGAATTATAGGCATGTGCTACCATGCCCAGCTAATTTATTTAATTATTTATTATAGAGACAGGTCTTGCCAAGTTGCCCAGGCTGGTCTTGAGCCCTTGGGCTCAGGCAATTCTCTCGCCTCTGCCTCCCAAAATGCTGGGATTACAGGCGTGAGCCACCATGCCTGGTTTGCTCTTCACTTTGAGGTCTGTGCTTGGTGGCTTCCTTCTCTGAGAAGCCTTCCCAAACTGCTCAGGCAGAGCTCTGTCTGCTCTCTCTTCAGTTCCTGCTGCTATGGCCTTCTGCATAGTTAGTATGGCTCTTCCTAACATATACAGGCCTGCCTCCCCCACTGGGCAATGAGCAGGAGAAGGAGTGTGTGAGTGTGTGTGTATGTATATGTTTACATTTTGAAAAGTTTAAAAAAAAAAATACAGAAAAGTGCACCGGGCACGGTGGCTCAGCCTATAATCTCAGCACTTTGAGAGGCAGAGGTGAGAGGATTGCCTGAGCCCAGGGGTTCGAGACCAGCCCGGGCAAGTTGGTAAGACCTCGTCTCTGTAATAAATCAAGAAAAATAAGCCAGGCTGGTGGTGCACGCCTGTAGTTCCAGCTACTTGGCAGGCTGAGGCGGGAGGATCACCTGAGTCCAGCAGGTTGAGGCAGTGGTGGCCATGAGTGTGCTGCTGCACTCTAGCCTGGGCGACAGAGTGAGACTCCAACTTAAAAAAAATACAGGAAAGTACAAGGGTGAATCAAACCACCACCTGCAGACCTGCAGGGCTGGCATGGTGCCCCAGCCACTATATGGGGAAACGATGCCTGAAAGAATAACATCTAGGATACATCACATCCACACACACATGCATACACACCTGCCACACTCAGGACCTGGGATCCACTGTGTTCATGGCTGTACTGACAATGCATGTGCACACTCAAGAGACCTGTGTGGGGACTAGAACGGGACCTGCTCCAGAGAAGAAAGGACAAGCTGGGCCAAGGTCAAGGGACCATGTGGGGCTGCCAGGTGCGTCTCGCCCTGTGTCCTAGGCCCGCACAGGCCTGCGCCCCAAGGCCACTCCCCACTATGCTTCTGTCTGGGTAGGCAAAGCAGGCTTCCTCAACTATGGGGAGCCCATAAGTGAGCAGCTAGGGCTGGGGCCCCACAACACTGTTTCCTGGCCTTTGCTGCTGGCCCCTCTGCCAGACAGGCCCCCTGACTTCCAGCAGTGGAGGCAGCAGCCACAGGCACAGCTGCCTGTGGCCAGATAAGGACGTGCTTCTGTGGAGAGGACAAGCAGACTAGCACCCATGTACATGCAGAAACACACGCAAGCACACGCACGGAACACTTGAACTCACTCATGGTGTTCCTGGGCTGTGGGACCCAAGGAAGTTCGAGTCTGGTGGGAGTTTGGGATGAAAGCCCAGCGCTCAGGAGACCAACATGTCTAGCAACATGAGGCCAACAAAGCCCTGTACTAAGACTTCCAGATGATCGAGGGCCCCTGGGCAGGTACCTGAAGGCAGGGGTTGGAGCCTTCAGGGCAGAGCTGGGTGACCTCAGAGTGAATACTACCAACCGCACTGCCACAGTTTCTTGAAAAGCAACAACCAGAAGCTTTAAGTACCAAGAGAGGACATTACCAACACATTATAAATCATGGGTTGCTTTGTCATTGGGATGTGACAAGTTTCCTGGAAAAGCTCCACTGCTCCCCATTCTGTCCTGCAGAGCCTGCGGCTTTCTCCTGCTCTGACCCTAGCTCAGCTCTGGGCCCACCTGGCACATCCAGAGCTTTGGGTGCTCAGCCTGGCACAATGGCTCGGAGCCTTAGAGGGCAGTCGAGGCTTCAAAGGGGTTCCTCTTGCTTCACCAGGGATTTGTGAGTCCCTCTGGGCCCCGGGCCTTCCCCAGGGAGCCCATTCTGGGTGGTGAGCTCCTGCCTGCCGCCTTTGGGCTCTCTGAGGGACGGGCCCAGGCTGTTGAGTGCCCGGTGTTCCGAGCTCCTGCAGCTTGTTTCTGGGAGCGTGGGACCACACTTCCTTAAGGCTGAGCAGCATGCTACACTTCCAGTACATTCCTGTTACTCCAGGAGAGAGCCAAATCTGAACTATTTGGTGTAATTGCCATAAAGGAGGACCATACAGAAGGGTGGCTGATTTTTTACTCAAACTTAAATCATGGAGTGAACATTTATTTATTTACTTGAGACAGGGTCTTGCTCTATCATCCAGGCTGGAGTGCAGTGGTGCAATTTGCAGCCTCAAACTCCTGGCCTCAAGCAATCTTCCTGCCGTGGCCTCCCAAAGTGCTGGAATTATAAGCATGAGCCACTGCACCTGGCCATGGAGTGGATTTTACAATTTCTTGGAAAGTCACCCCAAAAGGCCAGAGAATAGGGAAATGGCAGGTGGGATGGATGTGACATGTGAGAAGAGGCCAACTCACCAAGCTGTGTCCAGTCAGGGGACACTGGGAAGGGCTCCAGGAGTGGGGGCAGCCACTCATGGAACGGGACAGGGGCAAAGCAAGGCTGGCACTGGGCATCTGAGGGCATGGGATGATCATGTCTCCACCCCCACCAGCTCTCTCTGATAGCCTCGATTTCCTCTTCTGTAAAATGGGCACACTTTACTTGACTGGTGTGAGACTTAAATGACATAACCTGTGAGTAAGTGCTGTGGGTATAAAGGACTCTAGTTTGTTTACCTAATGGACACTTTAATGAACTAGACCTCAGTACTAAAGTTTATAGAAATACCTAAAGGACAACAGGAAAAAAAAAATAACTGAAGAAGTTGGGCTAAGGAAAATAGAGGAGGAGAGAAGAGGAAGCCTGGAGCATAGTTAGTCCTGTCAACCATGGGGTGTCTGTAGAGCCCAGAGCTGCAACTTGTGGCTGGTGCTGAGCTTCCGGCAGCCAAGACAGAGAGGGAGAAGGATTGGTTCAAGACCGGGAGGGTCTGTCCATAAAGGAAAAAGGAAGTAAGTTGTTCAGAAGCTTTTCCTGGTCATATTAAGTGGCTGGCGTCAGCAAGAGAGTTACTGAATCTTCTTCACGCCCACCTTAGAGGCTGCTATTGACTCCACGTTGCAGGTGAGATCATGGAAACTCAAGGATGTCAGGCTCTGTCTGAGGACTCAACTTCACATCACAGAGGCAGGCGAGAGGCCCAGGTCTGGTGGGCTCTTCCCCTTCACAGAAGGGGGTACCCGGAGCCTGTGTTTCTAACCATCAGGCCACGCTGTCCTGTTGGAGTGGAGACCCAAGAGAAGTTTGTCCTGTGGGTCCCCTTGAAAGGAACATTGCGCAATGTTGTCCTTGCAGGCCCGGCCCTAGAGCAAGGCCATGGGATAGGTTAGCCTGGAAAAATGTTCAAGGCAGATGTTACCAATTGTCTGCTGATGCCACGAAAAATCTCAAGGGAACATCCTGGGAGTGCTTCGTTTTTAGTAGGCTAACTTTCTGGTGAGCCTCTGGCGACAAACAGTTGCAAAATGTCCTTCCTCCAGGTCACCAGGTCCTGCCAGAAAAAAATATCTTCCCTCATAGCTAGAAATCACCCCTCTGGGATGCCCTCCCTGCCTGCATACTACTTGTGAGGCATCTTCTAGGAAATGAGGGCCTCGCTTTGTGAAAACAAGCTCCTTACCAATCAACAGAGGACATCCCAAGATCCCATCTGTAATGTGTGAGGGATGGGGGAGGGCAGGGGCACCACCATGTTGAAGATGGGGGGTTGCTGTTGACCAGTGACCTTTTCCCTTGGAAGCTGAGGGCTGCACTTGCAATTGCAGGTAGCATAGGGCCCTGGTACCATGCTGTGTATGTTCAAATCCCAGCTCTGCCACTTAACTGTATGACTTTGGGCAACTCCTACCCACTCTGAGCCTCAGTTTCCCTTTCTGTAAGGTGGGGATAACAACCACCCTTATAGACTGAGATGAATTAATGTGTGTCTAGTACTCAGAACAACGTCTGACCCAGACTTCATTCAGTAAACAGGAACTGCCATTCTCACTGGTCAATTACATTTAAGGGTGCCAGGGCTGTGGCTGGGCTGCCACAGATGTGCGGGACTTCAGGTTTTAGACCCATAGCCATGTGCCAAGGCAGGAAGATATACTTGGGATGTCTCTGCTTGAGCTGGTCAGGCTTTCACCCCTGTTCTCTCTCCTCATGTCTCACTCTGGCCTCAGGGACTTGCCAAGTCTTCTTTGCACCAGGAAGTGCTTCCAGCTGCTCTGGTCTGCCCCAGTCTCTGAGTTTTCAGAGCTGCTGTTGCCAGGTCCCCCAACATTCAGGGGGAGGCAGGTGGTGGCATGGACACCTGGCAGCCAGGGCCACTGCGGCTCTATTCCTGACCAGGGGCCCTTATGCCAGTTATCTTGGGCAAGCGGTCCCCTTTCTAGGCCCCAGTGTCTCCGTGTGTAAAATGAGGCTTTTCTCCACCCTCTCCCACTGCAGGGATGCTCAGGATAACTGTCTGAAGCATGTTCACTTTTTCCCTTCTCTTATAGTGCTGGCATAGTACAGGCCCCAAAACCCAGGGAAAGGAACTTAGCAAAACACCAGAGCAAAATGATTGTTTCTTGATGAAATATAGCTGGATGTACAGGGCACAGAGCCACGCAGAAATGGGGACACAGCTAGACCTGTCCTCTGCCCATGCCCAGCTTATAGTGCCTGCCGGGAGGTGGGTGCTTACATGACTGTCCATGCTCAGAAATCCTCTCATGTCAGCTGGATGATGGGAATGATGTAGAGAAGGTAAAGGGACCTGCCTGGAACCAGGGTCAATAAAACCTGGGAGTGAACACTGCAGGCCTCGAGCTCCCCCTCCCACTGCTGGCCTCAGAACCAAGGCACAGCTGGAAGGGCCTGGGACAGAGGAGAGAAGCAAGGTAGACCCCTGCTATTGCCAGCTGACAGTTTTCCAGAAAGCTAAAAGCTTTTTTTTGAGTCAAAGTCTTACTCTGTCACCCAGACTGGAGTGCAGTGGCACGCTCATGGACACTGTAGCCTCAACCTGGTGGACTCAGGTGATCCTTTTGCCTCAGCCCTCCAAGTAGCTAGAACTACAGGTGTGCACCACCACACCTAATTTTTAAATTTATGGTAGAGATGAGGTCTTGCCAAGTTGTCCAGGCTGTTCTCGAACCCCTGGGTTCAGGCAATCCTCACACCTCTGCCTCCCAAAGTGCTAGGATTACAGGCATGAGCCACCTCACCCAGCCCCTTTTTTTTTTTTTTTTGAGTTGGCGTCTCATTCTGTTGCCCAGGCTGGAGTGCAATGGCACATTCATGGCCACTGCAGCCTCAATCGATCCTTTCGCTTCAGCCTCCCAAGTAGCTGAGACTACAAGCACGTGCCACCATGCCCAACTAAGAAGCTAAAAGCTTTTTTTTTTGAGTTGGAGTCTCACTCTGTCACCCAGACTGGAGTGCAGTGGCCGCTCCCGGCCACCGCGGTCTTGACCTGCTGGGCTCTGGTGATCCTTCCGCCTCAGCCTTCCAAGTAGCTGAAACTACAGGCGCGTGCTACCACGCCCAGGTAGTTTTTGATTTATTGTAGAGATGAGGGCTCGCCAAGTTGCCCAGGCGGGTCTTGAACCCGCGGGCTCAGGCAATCCACTCACCTCAGCCTCTCAAAGCACAGGATTACGGGCTGAGCCACCGAGCCTGGCTCCCAATTTCTTTTTTATCTTTTTCTGCAAGTATTCAGAACACATTTTACTTTCCCTCATGAATGCCCCTGCATCCAAATTCAGCCTTAAGAGAAATGGAGTCTTCTGAAGAACATTCTAGAACACATCTTCTCATCCTGGAAATCTTAAATAAGGAAACATCCAACATATCACATATGGCCCAAAAAGAGACTGATTAAAACCAAGGTGATTAATAGTCTGGGATCTCAAAAATATGTCTTAGCCAGGGATTTTGTGCCTCAGAGTGCTGTAGCCCTGTGAGCAGTTCGGTTCAGAGTGGGGACAGACAGCCCTGCTGCTCTTTCCCTGGGAGCTGGGCCATATTCTCTCTCCATTTAGCAAGTGGGAATTCTGAGACCGTGCCAGCAGCCAAGTGGATGGGAATGTGTCTGGCCAGTGCTTTTGAGGTAACACTCTTACAGCATCTGAACAGCAAGAGAACGGTATATCCGGGAGAAAGATGCTGCAAGGGGCCAATAAATGGTCACAATTCAAGGCTTGGCCACAACTTGCTGGGTCCAAGGGAGCTCACCAAAGCTAAGAAAGGCCCGGGGCAGCTCTTAGTTTGGGTGTGTGAGCATTAGCTTTTCCCTCAGACTTTTTTTTTTAGTTGGAGTCTCATTCTGTCGCCCAGGCTGGAGTGCAGTGGCACGCTCATAGCCACCCCAGTGTTGACCTGCTGGGCTCAGGCGATCCTTCCACCTCAGTCTTCCAAGTAGCTGGAACTACAGGCGTGCTCTATCACATCCTAATGATAGGCTAATTTTTTTGATTTATTGTAGAGATGAGATCTTGCCAAGTTGCCCAGGTGGGTCTCGAACCCCTGAGCTCAGGCAATCCTCTCACCTCAGCCTCGGCCTCTCAAAGTGCTGGGATTACAGGTTTGAGCCACCACGACCAGCTCCCTCAAGCTTCAAATGCATATGGAGCACATACTTTCCTAGAAAGGTGTCAGCCTTGCCTTTGCTTCTGTGGAAAGGCTTTAGTTCTGGGGTGACACTGCATTCAGGTTTGAGATTTTCCTATAGAGTTGTCCAAGTAAGAGTCTCACCTTTTTCTCCTGTGAGCTTCTTAGAAAACCTCTTAGAGGAAGGCAAGTTTTTGAAAGGGATATGAGATACTTCCTCCCCCTCTTTTAGAGATGCCTGGCCCACCTGCATCTAGAAAGTAACAGATATCCATGCTCTTGACCTGATTAGAGACCCTCACCGCGGGGCAGCTGGGAGCCCTCCCAGGAGGTCCTGATCCCACGGCACCAGCTTGCTCTGTGATCTTGCTAAGCCCCTCAATCCTCCTGCTCTGCCATGTGCAAACCAAATGTTCCTAGTGTCCTTCCAGCTCCTTCACCCCAGGTTCCTGTGGCAAAGAGAAGCAGATCTGAGTGACAGGTTGTTTTTGGATTGAGGGCCACAAGGACTCTTGATGGTGATTACAGATTTCTTCAGAAATGTTATTTCTCCCAGTCTGTGTGTGACTAAAGAGTGAACTAGTATAACCAACATGTCCCAATTTGTTTGGGAGTTTTCTGGCTGTGGCACTGACAGTTCTGCATCCGAGAATTCATCAGTCCTGAGCAAATAGGGACACTTGGTCACCCTCTCTGTCCTCCCCTGTGGCAGAAGAGTGAGCCAGTCCTGGCTGGTGTGTCCTCTGTCTGCCTGTGCCCTCCATCCCTTACACCTTTCTCCCCAAGCAAGGAGGGGAGGTGGCTTATTTGCCAGAGATGAAGGGAAGGTAGAAAAGACCCATTTGAGATTCACAAAGAGGAGGAAAGAGCTCAATGATGGCAAAGAGCCCACTTCCCTAACCTCAAGCTCACCTGAGCTGGGCCTTCTGGCTTGGCACAGGCTTACAGACCCTCAGCTGGGCCTACTTGTGGCTCTAGGTCTTGCTCCCATGTGCGGCCGTGTGACAGGAAGTCACATAGGGGCATCCTACTTTTCCTTGGGTGTAATGCTCTTGTGAGCATTTTCAGGCAGGGCGTCCAGGTGTGTGCCCGCTCATAAGCTCCCTAAACCAGCACCTTCACCTGCCACTGTGAGGCTGGGCCCACCCACTCACAAACTGTAACTGGAGCTTAAGCAAAACACCCACGGAACTCGAGCTATGCAAATAGATGTGCAGGCGTACATGCAGGGATACATGCGGGGAAGAGGGCCAGGAAATAGCACAGGCAAGTGGAGGATTCCTGGAGACACTGAAGGGGGCACGTGCACAAGGAGTAAAAAACTGGCACGATCGGCCAGGCGTGGTGGCTCAGCCTGTAATCGTAGCACTTTGGGAGGCTGAGGAGAGAGGATTGCTTGAGCCCGGGGGTTTGAGACCAGCCTGGGCAACTTGGTGAGACCTCACCTCTACAATAAATCAAAAAATTAAGCCAGGCTCGGTGGCTCAGCTTGTAATCCCAGCGCTTTGGGAGGCTGAGGTGAGTGGATTGCCTGAGTTTGCGGGTTCAAGACCCGCCTGGGCAACTTGGCGAGACCTCATCTCTATAATAAATCAAAAAAATTAGCCGGGCGTGATAGCATGTGCCAGTAGTTCCAGCTACTTGGAAGGCTGAGGCGGAAAGATCGCCGGAGCCCAGCAGGTCGAGGTTGCAGTGGCCGGGAGCGGCCACTGCACTCCAGTCTGGGCGACAGAGCGAGACTTCAACTCAAAAAAAAAAAAAAAAATTAACCAGGTGTGGTGGTGTGTGCCTGTAGTTCCAGCTACTTGAAAGGTTGAGGCAGAAGGATCACCTGAGCCCAGCAGGTCGAGGCTGTGGTGGCCATGAGTATGCCACTGCACTCCTCCAGCCTAGGTGACAAGAGTGAGACTCCAACTCAAAACAAACAAACAAACAAAAAAACTGGCACGATGGCCCTCTGGTGCCCAGGGGACAGTGGTAGTGAGTGTGTATACTGTCTACTCACCTCTCCCAGCCTCCTTTGCTGGGCTCCACACCCGGAATCCACAGACCTTGGCATCAGTTTGGGGGCAGGTCTCGAACATCAAGAGACATTCCCACCCTCTCCCTGCCAAGCAGGAGCCTCCCAGGGTGGCCAGACCTGTGTGGGTACCAGGAGCCAGGTCTCTGGCACAGCTCCCCAGGAGAACAGGCAGGCCCGGGCCTGCTTGGAGAAGCAGTAGGCATGGGGGGGTTGGGGGACTCTTACACAATCCCGGCCAGGCTCGCCGGGCGGGAGAGTTGAAAGGCCCCTGGCAGCTCCCCATGCCCTTACGCCTGGGCAAGGAAACCACAGCCTGAAACTCCTGGGTTTCTGAAGGGCGGGAAGGAATTTTTTTGAGACCTGCTCCTCTCTGCCTGCCTCCCAGACTCTGTCATTCCTTTGAGGCCAGAGGGGCTGCCAAGCATGTCGGGCACCGAATCATAGGCTTCCAGAAACCCAGCGAGGCCAGTGCCCTCATTTCCCACAGAATACAGGAAGAATTTGCTGAAGACATTGTTCCTTTGTCCAAAATCCTACAAACACCGTAAAACCAACCCACTTAGGTACAGATGGCAGCTGGAAAGCGGGGTGCCGAGAACACTTATAGTTTTCCTGGCTGTGCCAGACACCGTTTTAAGTACTTTCTAAATATTAACTCATTCTGCTCTCACAATAGCCCCTTAAGATAGAGGTTATTACTGTCCTCTCTATTTTTTAGAGGTGAGGAAGTAACTCATCTGATTCATACGGCTAGTGCATGGTAGGGCTGGGATTTGGACACCAGCATCTTTTTTTTTTTTTGTTTTTGAGTTGGAGTCTCACTCTGTTGCCCAGACTGGAGTGCAGTAGCTGCTTCCGGCCACTGCAGCCTCAACCCGCTGGGCTCCAGCGATCCTTCCGCCTCAGCCTTCCGAGTAGCCGGAATTATAGCACACGCTACCATAGAAATAAAAATTTAAAATAAAATGGTTCTGCTCACCCTCCAGGCTTTTACAGTTCATTTTTATATGTCCAGAGTTGTTAATATCTAGTCATTAGCCATGTGACAAGCAAAACATTGTATAGAACTTCAGTTTCAGTTGCATTTGTCGATAGTGACATTTTTCGGTCCAGACTTCTTGGTGCCAGGTATCTCATAGCTTTTATCAGTAGGCCCCGGCAGAGGTGTTCATCAAGCTTGCCATAGAGTAAAGGGAGTTTACAAGGCCTAAGACATCATGCATTTTGCAAAAGTCATACAAATCACAAAACTTGTGATTACATTGATACAAAAGTACAAATCACAAGGCTTACGATTACATTAATACTGTATTATTTAAACTTACAACCACTCAGAAAAAGGGAGTAAATGGAGTTTTGCATCTTTCAGTTGATTGGGCCTTGACTACCTGGAAGTCAGGGATCCCCTGAAGCTACTTAACAGGGAGTGCATAGGTGATAAGAGGAAGGACTTTTCTTTTTTTTCTGAGTTGGAGTCTCACTCTGTCACCCAGACTGGAGTGCAGTGGCCGCTCCCGGCCACCGCAGCCTCGACCTGCTGGGCGCCGGCGATCCCTCTGCTTCAGCCTTCCAAGTAGCTGGAACTACAGGCGCGCGCTACCACGCCCAGCTAATTTTTTATTTTATTGTAGAGATGAGGTCTCACCAAGTTACCCAGGCGGGTCTCGAACCCGTGGGCTCAGGCAATCCACTCACCTCAGCCTCCCAAAGTGCTGGGATTACAGGCTGAGCCACCGAACCCGGCTGGACCCCGGCATCTTACACAAGCATATATATATTCTGTCTGGTCCTTTGGGACTCAAGTAGAATTATGAGATAACCAATTTGGAATATGTTGGAAATGGCTTTAGGAATAGGCTTAGGTTGCAAACTGCAGGGCCAGGCAGATGAAATAAATGTGTGTCTCGGGCTGGGCAGAGAGAGGCCTGTGGGCCATCTGGAGGGTGTGCAGGCAACCCAGAGGTGTCCCTATGAAAATTCCCTAAAAAAAAGTTGAGGTGTAGGGATATGTACCTGTAGTCCCAGCTATTTGGGAGGCTGAGAAAGGAGGATCACTTGAGCCCAGGAGTTGAAGTCCAGTCTGGGTAACATAGGAAAACTCTACTTAAAAAAAAAAAAAAGACTGGGCTCGGTGGCTCAGCCTGTAATCCCAGCACTTTGGGAGGCCGAGGCAAGTGGATTGCCTAAGCCTGTGGGTTCGGGACCAGCCCAGGCAACTTGGCAAGACCTTGTCTCTATAATAAATCAAAAATTAGCTGGTAGCACACACCTGTAGTTCCTGCTACTTGGAAGGCTGAGGCAGAAGGATCGCAGGAGCCCAGCAGGCCGAGGCTGCGGTGGCTGTGAGTGTGCCACTGCACTCCAGCCTGGTGACAGAGTGAGACTCTAATTCAAAAAATAATAAATAGAATAAATAAATAAACCAACCACCCCCTTAAAAAAAACCCCAAACAAAAACCTACCTGGAGGCCATTTGGGGCTCCTAGCTTAGAGCAGCTATAACTTAAGCCCAATGCTCCTTGGGCTGGGGTCAGGAAATACAGCCTGCCAGGGCCTACCAGTTTGTCTTGGGAGGTTGGAAGGGCAAGGCCACAGAAGTACCTGACCTCTGTGTAGGAGCAAAGAGCATAAGATGCATCAATGAGTGGAAGTGAGCGGGGATAGAAAGAACAGCCTGTTCAGAAACTGCCAAAGAGGTGGGGAGTTACCTGTTGCTGAAAGAGGCTCTTCATAGACTAATTAACTCCACCACTTATCAGCAGTGTGCGTGAGGGAGGTCCAAGGAGGCAACTTCTACTTCAGGGCTCATCTAACAATGCAGATCACTCCTGGGTTTTAGCTTCTGTTCTGTCACTGGTTCATTTGATAACTCCAATTCCTTTGATGTAATCCCTTGGTCTGCTTTTTTTATTTGTTAAAAGGAGGGTAACATCATAATAGAAGTTGGATCTGTAAATGTGTTGGTTTTCAATTGGTTTTGACCTACACAAACATCAGTGTCATACGGTTCAATTCCGTAATTGTCCTATCCATCTAGTAAGAATAAATGAAAATGCTTGAAGCATGAGCCAAAGGCTCACTGCTGTGTACTCAGCAGGTGCTCAGTGAGTGCTTGGTGAATGGAAGTGGTGGTTCTGGAATCAGGCAGGCACGACGAGCCTTCCTCACCCACTTCTAGCAAAGCTTGCATGTGAATGAGGTCAGGCAAAGCAGTTCTTAGAGGGAAATTCACATTCACCCAGCTCCTCTCGCGTGTTTGCCTTTCCCCTCCCACGACGGCCAGAATCCAGAATAGTCAAGTCCAGTTTCCAGCTGTGGACGTGCCCAAGGCCACACTATCCAGACTAAGGGGAAGACTGGATTGCTTAGATGTGGTACAGGCCAAGTTCTCATTGCATCCGGGTTTAGTGGGAGGATTTATGCCCTCGAGGGCTTTTGGAATTTAATGGATGAGCCTTGAGAAGAAGGCACTCTCCCTCCCAGTTTACGATGACACATAATTCCTCTCTCTGAGAATGTGACACAAAGGAGGGGATCGCGGAGACTGCGGCCGGCCGAGAAGCCCTTCCTCTCGGCTGCGAAGGGCAGCCCAGGTCTGCGCGGTTGTGAAGGCAATCGGCAGTGGAAGGGAAGGGAGGGAACAAAGAGTTGGGACGCATGGTCCTCGGAAACAACATTGTGAGAGACCCCAGGATTGGCGCGCGCCCACCCAGGGCAGAGACTCAGCGGGTGTCCCCCTCGCCTACGTGCCCCAGGGACAGACAGGAGGGCGACCGCCGGGCAGCGGGAAGTGGCGCGGTGTCCCTGCCCAGCCCAGGACCTGTCCCCCGTTTCTTCAGGCCAAAGAACCGGGAGCCCAGGTTTTCCCCAAAGGAAAACTCGCTCTGGAAAAAAACAACAGGCCAGCGGCCACAGCAGCACATGGGTATGGGGATGCGGGCCTGACGCGTGCGTGACGGGGAGGGGGTGCGGGACCGTCCCGGGGGAGGGTGCAGGAGGGGCGCAGACTGAGGTGGCGCCCAGCACTGCACGCCTCCTGCCCGCTGGGTGAGTGCGTGGCAAGCTCGGCAAATTCTCGCGGTGAGGATGGAGCCAGTTCGCCCACGACCTAAGGAAACCGAAAAGGGCGACTCGGTCTCCTCGCCCTGACTTCTAGCTCTGCAGGACTTGGCATCCGTCTGCTATCCACGATCCCGGACTCCGGGTTTTCTCCATTCCCAGGTCGACGGCCCCAAGAGACAGACGGCAGGAACTGCCAATGGCAGGGCGCAAAGCGTCAACTTTGTGTTCGCCCGCCACTCTTGGCCAGTGTGCGCTTGTTTCTAGAGTCCCGCCTTCCGTGTCGGGCGCCCCCTTTCGGCAACGCAGGGACGAACCCTATCTGTCGCCATCTTGTGTGTGGCACAGGAATTTTTCTGGACGATCTTTCCACCTATTCTGGTCGTTCCTCCCACACAGCCGATTTCTCAGTTTGACAGCCTAGTGCGGTGGCGAAGAGCAGAGAGAAGCCTACGATCTTCGGATCGTCTGTGTGGGTTGGATCGCCACGTCACGCCACGCTAGCCGCGTCCAGCGCCATCTTGAGTGTGGCGTTTGGATGGTTCCCTTCTCCGGGCTCCGCATGGTTCCCTGAATGGCTCCTCAAATCTCAAGGAGGCATCAAGGACTAGCGTAACTGGCCTTTGCGACGGTTGTTTCGTCCCCAAGAACTCTGCAACACTAATGTGTCCAACGAAGCCCAGAGGTGGGAGGGGGTAGACTCGATGGCCCGGCGGGACCCCGAAGGAGGCTGCCCCGAGGCTGTCGCGACGGCAGCGACCCTGGGGTAGTCGTTGACCAGAACCCTGGAGTGTGGGGACCGCTATGCCGTCTGGGGCCGCGGGCTACCCCGCTCGAGGGCAGGAGCCCGCGCCGAGCACCGCGTGCCCTTCATGCCTGAATCCCCGTGGGTGTGCTTGGCACGGCGCCCGCTAGTCGGCTGGCTCGGTCGGCGACGCCGGACGGGTAGTGGGCGACGGGGTCACTTGCCCGCAGACCAGGAGAACCCCGGCCTGGGCGAGAGGGAGGACGTGGGAGAGGGACGGGGCGGCCCGAGTGCGTGGGTTTCAACCTCGTGGCCTCACGGCTCGTTGCGGGGCTTCCGTCCACTTGCACTAGCCAATTCTGGGTCTAAGGTGCCCAGGCGCGGGGGGTAGGGGGCGGGCACTCGCGGGCCACCGCCCGGGGCGAGCGCGGCCCAGCACCCCCCCTTCCCCTCCCCCTCGCTGGCAGCCGTCGTGAG
>NW_007241003.1:0-1304 GCF_000164805.1 Carlito syrichta
CACTGCACTGTCTATTGCTAAAGGAGAAAAGGAATCTGGATTACACGTGTCCTCCATCCCAATAAAACTACAGGGTTTCTTGCTAAGGGCTAAACAAGAATTTGGTTTTTGAAGCATAAACTAGGGAAATGAAATCCTCATATACAGTCAAGTGCACTGACTTTTCCTAAGAAAGAATAAGGAATGTGGGTGACATGTTTTCTCAATCTCCAAAAAAGTATACGGAGTTGTCGTAAGATCTAAACACGAATCAAGTTTTCGACACATGTATCTGTGAACAGGAGTATTCATATGCAAGTAACTGCACGGCTGTTGCTAAAAATAAGGAATCTGGGTTATATGAGTCCTCAGTCCTGATAATCTACAGGGCATCTTGCTGACGGCTAAAGATGAACCAGGGATTCGAGGCATGATTGTGGGTAATAGCAATCCTCATATACAGGAAACTACTTGGCCTCTTGCTAGTAAAAGAGAAGATATCTGTTTTACACGGTTCCTTCTTAAAAACTCTACATTACTTCTTACTAAGGGCTAAAAAAGAATCAGGGTTTGGAGACAGGCATCAAGGAAAATAGAGTCCTCACATACACGACACCACATGGCCTTCAACAACATACGAATAATCAATCATTGTTGTACGCATCCTCAATCCAAAAAATTCCCAGGTTGTCTGCTATGGGACAAACAAGAAACAGATCTTTGTGCTCCCCAATTGTTTCAGAGCAATTTAGCATTCGGATATTATGAATCGGTTATCTGGACTCCAGCAACATTCTGGTCCAGTTAAATTTGTAAATGGTATTGGGCAACCCAAGTCCGTTAGGTTCCTCAAAACAACGAAGGCCAGATTCCAGGACAAAAAAAATCTTCCTGCCATATTTGGATGTTGCTCTGGTCATAAGGTGAACCCTATAATCCTTCCCCTTCCGTGTCTCTTTGTATTTTGAGACGGGACAAGGGTTTTCCACTTGCCAAATGTTTACTACGTACATTTAATGGTAACCAGGAATCATGCAAACCACGTCCCTAGGAAGCTTCTGGGCATCTTTATTTTGATATACTGAATTTGGAATTCAAATTGAGTGGAAAAATCAGGGCATCTTACTGAGAATAAAAAGGAAATCCTGTTCTAGGAGTTCTCATTTTCCGGAATTTACAGGGCCACTTGATAAGGTTTATTCAGCAATCTGGGCTTCTGGGTCCCTACATTTTCAGAGCTACTTGCTCGGTTGATATGAGAAATCTGTCATTACAGATCCTCAGGATCTTTCTGGGCCTCTTGTTAGTTGTAATCAAGGATTTGG
>NW_007241003.1:1758-13239 GCF_000164805.1 Carlito syrichta
AGGAATCTTCCTTATATGAGTCCTCAATTCTAAAACTACTGGCCGTCTTCCTAAGAGGTACCCACAAATCTAGTTTTTGACATAAGAATCTTGGTAATGGGAGTCCTCACATACAGGAAACTTCACTGCCTATTGCTAAGTAAGAATAAGCAATCTACGTTACTCGTGTCCTCAATCCTAAAAAAATTACAGATCGTCTTGCTATGGGCTAAACACAAATCATGGTGTTTTCGAGCATGATCTGGGAAATGGAGTCTTTATTTACAGGCAACTCCATGACCTTTTACTAAGAAAGAATAAGGAACGTGGGTTACACAAGACCTCAATCCCAAAAATCTACAGAGCATCTTGGAAAGTGTTAAAAAGGAATCAGAGTTTCGAAGCAGGATTTATCTAATGAGCATCCTGTTATACAGGAAAATACACAACCCCTTTCCAAGGAAGAAAAAGAATCGAGGTTATAGCATAACTCAGTCAGGAAAATCAACTGGCCATCTGCTGTGGGCTAAATAATAATCAGGGTTTTTAAGCTGGAACAAAGGTAACATCAGTCCTCATATACAGAATTTACATGATCTCTAGCTAAGGAGAAATAATAAACCTGTTCTACACAGATCCTCCTTCAGATTATCTACATGACATCTTGCTAATGGTAAAACAAGGATCAGGGTTTCCAAACAGGATTCTGGGGAAAGGGAGTCCTCATATACAGGATATTACACGGCCCCTCGATAAGGAAGAATAAGGAATCTGTGACACACTATTCCACAATCCGGAAAATTCTCATGGTGTCTTGCTGGGGTATAAACAAGAATCACGGCTTCGAGCTCGTCTCATGTTTTGGAGATATTTGGCTTGTGGGTTATGAATCAGTCATTTCAGGACTCCAGCAACATTCTGGGCCTCATGATAGTTGTAATCGTCTACCTGGTAGTAGAAGTCCCTTAGGTTCCTCGTGACAATTAAGGCCAGTTTCCCGGAAAAAAAGTATCATCTCGCCGTATTTGGATGTAAATTGGTCTTAACATGAACTTGCTAATCCTTAAATTTCCGTTTGTACTTTATTTGGAGAGGGGCCGAGGGTTTTGCAGTTGCCAAATATTTTCTACGAATTATTAAAATGAAACCAGGCTTCATGGACTCCAAGTCCCTAGGAAATATCTGGGCATCTGAATTTTTATATACAGAGTTATGGAATCCACAAGACAGGAAAATCAGGGCATCTTGCTGAGAACGGAAAGGTAATCCGGTCTTGGAATTCTCAATCGCCTAAAAAAACAAGGTCTCTTGATAAATTTAAATCAGCAATCTGGGCTTCTATGTCGCCGCATTTAGGCGTGTCTTTTGGAAAGGGACCAGGAATCTTAGTTTCCAATTCCTGCAGAACTTTTTGGGAATCTTTCTCATGATATCCAAGCAACTGTAATTCTAGGTCACCAGGAAATATCTTGGCGTCTTACTGAGAATGAAGCAGGAATTTCAGTAATGGGAGACCTCATATACAGAGCACTACACGACCTGTTGCTACAGAAGAATAAGGAATCTTTCTTACACGAGTCCTCCATGACAAAAACCTACAGATCGTCTTGCTAAGAGATAAGCAGTATTCTGGTTTTGGGAGTAGTAATGTGGATAATGGGAGTCCTCATATACAGCAAACTGCAATGTCTATAGCTAAAGGAGTATAACGATTCTGGTTTACATGTGTCCTCCATCCCAAAAAAAAATTCAGGGTGTCTTGCTAAGAGCAAACCACGAATTTGGGTTTTTGAAGCATAAACTAGGGAAATCAAATCCTCATATACAGGCAACTACACTGACTTTTCCTAAGAAAGAATAAGGAATGTGGGTGACATATATTCTCAATCCCCAAAAACGTACACGGCATCTTCCTAAGATCTATACAAGAATCAAGCTTTCAACGACAGTATCTGTGAACAGGAGTACTCATATACAGGCAACTGCAAGGCTGTTGCTAAAAATAAGGAATCTGCGTTATACGAGTCCTCAGTCCTGAAAATCTACACGGCATCTTGCTGATGGCTAAAGAAGTATCAGGGATTCGAGGCCTTAATGTGTGTAATAGCAATCCTCATATACAGAAAACTACATGGCCGCTTGCTAAGAAAAATTAAGAAATCTGTTTTCCACGGTTCCTCCATCAAAAAATCTACATGGCGTCTTACTTAGGACTAAACAAGAATCAGGGTTTCGAACCAAGAATCTAGAGTAAGAGAGTCCTCACATATGGGACACTACACGGCCTCCAACTAAGTAGGAATAAAGAATCATTGTTGTCCGCGCCCTAAATCCAAAAAATTCCCAGGTTGTCTGCTATGTGACAAATAAGTAACAGATCTTGGAGCTCCCCAATAGTGTCAGAGCAATTTATCATTCGGATATTATGAATCGGTCATTTCAGAACTCCTGCCACATTCTGGTCTTCTTAAAAGTTGTAAATGGTATTGGGCACTCCAAGTACGTTAAGTTCATCAGAACAAATGAGGCCAGATTGCAGGACAAAAAGATTCTTCTTGCCATATTTTGATGTAACTCTGGTCTTAATGTGAACCCTGTAATCCTTCCCCTTCCGTGTCTCTTTTTATTTTGAGAAGGGACAAGGGTTTTGCCCTTGCCAAATGTTTACTACATACTTTTAATGGTAACCAGGAATCATGGAATCCACGAACCTAGGAAACTTCTGAGCTTCTGTCTTTTGATATACTGAATTTGGAATCCAAATCGACAAGAAAAATCAGGGCATCTTACTGAGAATTAAAAGGAAATCTGGTTCTAGGAGTTCTCATTTTTTGGAATATACATGGCCTCTTGATAAGGTTTAATCAGCAATCTGGGCTTCTGGGTCCCTACATCTTCAGAGATACATGCTCCTTGGATACCCTAAATCTGTCATTACAAAACCTCAGGATCTTTCTGGTCCTCTTGTTAGTTGTAATCAATTATTTGGCCTTACAAATCCTTTTGTTTCCTGTGACCATCTACGACCATACTCATATTCCCCAGAATGAGAAGGTATATTGGTAAAAAATTCCTCGATTCAGGTGATCTCAATGTACAAAAGATTCTTGTGGGTGGGCAGGTAGGAATTGGGGATTTAGGTTTGTAATATTCCACATTTTGGGCAGGTCTTGTTAAGGGGATCCAGGAATCTTGGATTCCAGTTCCCAAAGAACATTATGGACGTCTTTCTCTTGATATCCAAAAAACTGGTATTCTCGGTCACCAGGAAATGTCTCAGCATCTGGCTGAGTGAAGCAGGCAGCTGGGTAATGGAGGTCGTCATATACAGGAAACTAGATGTCATACTGCTAAGGAAGTATATGGAATATTACTTATATGAGTCCTCAATCCCAAAAGCTACGGGCCGTCTTCCTAAGATGTAATCACAAGTCAGGTTTTTGAAATAGGAATCTGTGTAATGGGAGTCCTCACATACAGGAAACTTCACTGCCTATTGCTAAGTAAGAAGAAGGAATCCACGTTACTTGGGTTCTCAATCACAAAAAAAGCTTAAGGTCATCTTACTATGGGCTAAACACGAATCAGGTGTTTTCGAGCATAATCTGGAAAATGGGGTCTTTATTTACAGGCAACTACATGACCTTTTGGTATGAAAGAATAAGCAATCTGGGTTACACGAGTTCTCAATCCAAAAAATCTACAGAGCATCTTGGAAAAGTTCTAAAAAGAATCAGAGTTTCAAAGCAGGATGTATCCAATGAGGGTCCTAATATATAGGAAAATACACAACCCCTTGCCAAGGAAGAAAAAGAATCGGGGTTATAGCAGTCCTCAGTTCATAAAATCAACAGGCCATCTGCGGTAGGCTAAACAAGAATCAGGGTTTAGAAGCTGGAACTTGGGTAATAACAGTCCTCATATGCAGAATCTACATGAACTCTAGATAAGGAGAACTAAGAAACCGCTTTTACATGGTTCCTCCATCACAATATCTACATGACATCATGCTAATGGCAAAACAAGAATCAGAGTTTCCAAACAGGATTCTGGGGATCGGGAGTCCTCATATACAGGACATTATACAGCCCCTCGGTAAAGAAGAATTAGGATTCTGTGATACACTAGTACACAATCCTAAAAATTCTCAGGGTGTCTTGCTATGGTATAAACAAGAATCAAGACTTCAAGCTCGTCTAATGTTTCGGAGATATTTTGCTTGTAGGTATTATGAATCAGTCATTTCAGGACTCTAGCAACATTCTGGTCCTCTTGAGAGTTGTAATGGGGTATCTGGTAGTACAAGTCCCTTAGGTTCCTTGGGACACTTAAGGACAGTTTCCCAGAAAACAGTATCATTTTGCCATATTTGGATGTAAATGTGGTCTTAACATGAACTTGGTAATCCTTAAATGACAGTTTGATCTTTATTTGTAGAGGGGCCGAGGGTTTTGCAGTTGCCAAATGTTTAGTAGGAAATATTAAAATGTAACGAGTATCCATGTATTCCACGTCCCTAGGAAACATCTGGGCATCTGCATTTTTCTACACAGAGTTTTGGGATCCACATGGACAGGGAAATTCAGGGCATCTTCCTGAGAACGGAAAGGTAATCTGGGTTTTGGAGTTCTCAATCGCCTAAATCTACAAAGTCTCTTGATAAAGTTTAATCAGCAATCTGGGCTTCTATGTCGCCACATTTTTAGTGTGTCTTTTGAAAAGGGACAAGGAATCTTGGGTTTCAATTACTCAAGAAATTTATGGGAGTCTTTCTCTTGATATCCAAGGAACTGGAATTCTAGGTCACCAGGAAATATCTTGGCGTCTTGATGAGAATGAAGCAGGAATTTCAGTAATGGGAGTCCTCATATACAGAACACTACACGACCTGTTGCTACAGAAGAATAAGGAATCTTGGTTACACGAGGCCTCCATCCCTAAAACCTACAGACTGTCTTGCTGAAAGATAACAACCATTCAGGTTTTGGGTTTAGGAATCTGAATAATGGGTATCCTCATATACAAGAAACTGCACTGTGTATTGCTAAAGGAGTACAAAGAATCTGGTTTACACGTGTCTTCCATCCAAATAAAACTTCAGGGTTCCTTGCTAAGGGCTAAACACTAATTTTGTTTTGAAACATTAACTAGGTAAAGGAAATCCTCATATACAGGCAAATGCACTGACTTTTCCTTTGAAAGTATTAGGAATGTGGGTGACATAATTTCTCAATCTCCAAAAAATTATACGACGTCTTCCTAAGATCTAAACAAGAATCAAGCTTTCGACGCATGTATCTGTGAACAGGAGAGCTCTTATACAGTTAACTGCACGGCTGTTGCTAAATATAAGGAATCTGGGTTATATGAGTCCTCAGTCCTCAAAATCTACAGTACATGTTGCTGACTTCTAAAGAAGAATCAGGCATTCGAGGCATGAATGTGGGTAATAGCAATCCTCAAATACAGGAAACTACATGGACTCTTGCTAATAAAAGAGAAGAAATCTGTTTTCCACGGTTCCTCTATCAAATAATCTACATGACTCCTTACTAAGGGCTAAACAAGAATCAGGCTTTCGAAACAGGAATCAAGGGAAAGAGAGTCCACACATACAGAACACTACATGGCCTCCAACAATGTATGAATAAAGAATCATTGTTGTACGCGTCCTCAATCCAAAAATTCCCAGGTTGTCTGCTATGGGACCAACAAGAAACAGATCTTCGAGCTCCCCCATTGTTTCAGAGTTATTTAACATTCGGATATTATGAATCGGTCATTTCAGGACTCCAGCAACATTCTGGTCCTCTTAAAAGTTGTAAAGGGTATTGGGCACTCCAAGTCCGTTAGATTCCTCAGAACAACTAAGGCCAGATTCCAGGACAAAAAGAATCTTCTTGCCATATTTGAATGTAACTCTGGTCTTAAGGTGAACCATGTAATACTTCCCTTTCTGTGTCACTTTTTATTTTGAGAAGGGACAAGGGTTTTACACTTGCCAAATGTTTACTAAGTACTTTTAATGGTAACCAGGAATCTTGGAATGCACGAACCTCGGAAACTTCTGGGCATCTGTCTTTTGATATACTGAATTTGGAATCCAAATTGACAGGAAATATCAGGGCGTCTTACTGAGAATTAAAAGGAAATCCGCTTGTAGTCTTTTTCATTTTCCGTAATTTACAGGGCCTCTTGATAAGGTTTAATCAGCAATCTGGGTTTCTGGGTGCCTACATTTTCAGAACTACTTGCTCCATGGATATGCTAAATCTGTCATTACAGATGCTCAGGATCTTTCTTGTCCTCTTGTTAGCTGTAATCACGAATTTGGTTGTAGAAATCCTTTTGTTTCCTGGGACCATCTATGACCGTAATCATATTCCCCAGAATCAAAAGGTATATTGGTACAAAATTCCTCGATCCATGTGACCCCAAAGTACAGAAAATTTTTGTATGTTGGCAGGTAGGAATAAGGTTTTGGATTTGGAATATTCCACATTTTGTGAAGGTCTTGTGAAGGGGAACCAGGAATCTTGGATAACAGTTCCCAAAGAAAAATATGGACGTCTTTTTCTTGATATCGAGAAAACTGGTATTCTTTGTCACCAGGAAATGTCTCAGCATCCTGCAGAGTGAAGCAGGAAGCTGGGTAATGGAGGTCGTCTTATACAGGAAACTCACGTCATATTGCTAAGTAACTATAAGGAATTTTCCTTATATGAGTCTTCAATCCCAAAAACTACAGGTCATCTGCCTAAGACGTAACCACGAATCAGGTTTTTGACGTTTGAATCTGGGTAATGGAGTCCTCACATAAAGGAAACTTCACTGCCTATTGCTAAGTAAGAATAAGGAATCTCTGTTACTTGGGTCTTCAATTCCAAAAAAGCTTAAGGTCATCTTACTATGGACTAAACACGAATTATGGTATTTTCGAGCATGAATCTGGAAAATAGAGTCCTTATTTACAGGCCAATACATGTCCTTTTTTTTAAGAAAGAATAAGGAATCTGGGTTGCACGAGTCCTCAATCCCAAAAATCTACAAAGCATCTTGGAAAGTTCTAAATAGAATCAGATTTTCGAAGCAGGATGTATCTAATGAGAGTCCTAATATACAGTAAAATACAGAGCCCCTTGAAAAGGAGGAAAAAGAATCATAGTTATAACAGTCCTCTGTCCTTACAGTCAACAGGTTATCTGCTGTGGGCTAAACGAGAATCAGGGTTTAGAAACGGGAACATAGGTAATAGCAGTCCTCATATGCAGAATCTACATGATCTCTAGCTAAGGAGAACTAAGAAACCTCTTTTACACGGTTCCTCCGTCACAATGTATTCATGACATCTTGGTAATGGCAAAACAACAATCAGGGTTTCCAAACAGGATTCTGGGGAAAGGGAATCCTCATATATAGGACATTACATGGCTCCTCAGTAAAGAAAAATAAGGAATCTGTGATACACTATTCAACAATCCGAAAAATTCTCAGGTCGTCTTGATGCAGTATAAACAAGAATCAAGGCTTCAATCTCATCTCATTTTTCAGAGATATTTGGCTTGTGGGTATTATGAATCATTCATTTCTGGACTCCAGCAACATCTGGTGTTGTTTAGAGTTCTAATCGGGTATCTGGTAGTACAAATCCCTTAAGTTCCTCGGGAAAACTAAGCCCAGATTCCCGGAAAAAAGTATCATACTACCCTATGTGGATGTAACTTTAGTCTTAAGATGTACTTGGTAATCCTTAAATTCCCTTTTGTACTTTATTAGTAGAGGGGCCGAGGGCTTTGCAGTTGTCAAATATTTAGTACGAATTATTAAAATTTAACCAAGATCCTTGGATTCCACGTCCCTAGGAAACATCTAGGCATCTTCATTTTTGTACACAGAATTTTGGAGTCCACATGGACAGGGTAATTCAGGGTATCTTGCTGAGAACCGAACGGGAATCTGGTTATTGAAATTCTCTATTGCCTAAATCTACAAAGTGTCTTGAAAAGGTTTAATCAGCAATCTGGGATTCTATGTCGCCACATTTTTAGTGTGTCTTTTGAAAAGGGACCAGGATTCTTGGGTTACAATTCTTCAAGAACTTTATGGGAGATTTTCTCTTGATACCAAATCAACTGGAATTCTAGGTCACCAGGAAATATCTTGCTGAGAATGAAGCAGGAATTTCAATTAGGGGAATCCTCATATGCAGATCACTACACGACCTGTTGCTACGGAAGAATAAGGAATCTTGGTTAAACGAGGGCTCCATCCCATAAACATACTGACCGTCTTGCTAAGAGGTAAGCACCATTCAGGTTTTGGTAGAGGAATCTGGATAATGGGAGTCCTCATATACAGGAAACTACACTGTCTATTGCTAAAGTAGATTAAGGAATCTGGTTTACACTTGTCCTCCATCCCAATAAAACTTCAGTGTTTCTTGCTAAGGTCTAAACACGAATTTGGGTTTTTGAAGCATAAACTAGGGAAATGAAATGCTCATATACAGGAAAATGTACTGACTTTTCCTAAAAAAGAATAAGGAATGAGGGTGACATGTTTTCTCAATCTCCAAAAAAATATACGGCGTCTTCCTAAGATCTAAACAAGAATCAAGGTTTCGACGAATTTGTCTGTGAAAAGGAGTACTCATATATACGTAACTGCACGGCTGTTGCTAAAAGTAAGGAATCTTGGTTATACGAGTCCTCAGGCCTGAAAATCTACAGGGCATCTTGCTGATGGCTAGAGAAGAATCAGTCATGAATGTGGGTAAAAGCAATCCTCATATACAGGAAACTATATGGCCTCTTGCTAATAAAAGAGAAGAAATGTGTTTTCCATGGGTCCTCTATCAAAAAATCTACAAGACTTCTTACTAAGGGCTAAACAAGTATCAGTGTTTCAAACCAGGAATCAAGAGAAAGAGAGTCCTCACCTACAGGACACTAAATAGCCTCCAACTATGTACAAATAGAGAATCATTGTTGTGCGCACCCTCAATCCAAAAAATTCCCAGGTTGTCTGATATGGTACAAACAAGAAACAGATCTTCAGGCTCCCCAAATGTTTCAGAGCAATTTAGCATTAGGATATTATGAATCGGTCATTTCAGGATTGTAGCAAAATTCTGGTCCTCTTAAAATTTTAAATGATATTGGGAACTCCAAGTCCGTTAGGATCCTCAGAACAACTAAGGCCAGATTCCAGGACACAAAGAATCTTCTTTCCATATTGGATGTAACTCTGGTCTTAAGGTGAACCTTGTAATACTTCCCTTTCCGTGTCTCTTTTTATTTTGAGACAGGACAATGGTTTAGCACTTGCCAAATGCTTACTTCGTACTTTTAATGGTAACCAGGAATCATGGAATGCACGAACCTAGGAAACTTATGGGCATCTTTCTTTTGATATACTGAATTTGGAATCCAAATCGACAGGAAATATCCAGGCATCTTACTAAGAATAAAAAGGAAATCCACATCAAGGCGTTCTCATTTTCCGGAATCTGCAGGGCCTCTTGATAAGGTTTAATCAGCAATCTGGGCTTCCAGTTTCCTACATTTTAAGAGCTACTTGCTCCGTGGTTAAGATAAATCTGTCATTACAGTTCCTCAGGATCCTTCTGGTCCTCTTGTTAGTTGTAATCTAGGATTTGACCCTAAAAATCCTTTTGTTTCCTGGGACCATCTACGACCATAATCACATTCCCCAGAATCAAAAGGTATATTGGTACAAAATTCCTCGATTCATGTGACCTCAACGTACAGAAAATTCTTGTTGGTGGGTAGGTAGGAATTGGGGTTTTGGGTTTGGAATATTACACATTTTCGGAAGGTCTTGTGAAGGGGAACCAGGAATCTTGGATTTCAGTTCCCAAAGAAAAATATGGACGTCTTTTTCTTGATATCAAGAAAACTGGAATTCTTGGTCACCAGGAACTGTCTAAGCATCCCGCAGAGTGAAGCAGGAAGCTGGGTAATGGAGGTCGTATTATATAGGAAACTATATGTCATATTGCTAAGGAACTATAAGGAATTTTCCTTATATGAGTCTTCAATCCCAGCAACTACAGGCCTTCTGCCTAAGACGTAACCACGAATAAGTTTTTTGAAGTTTGAATCTGGGTAATGGTGTCCACACATAAAGGAAACTTCAATGCCAATTGCTAATATGGATAAGGAATCTGCGTTACACGGGTCCTCAATCCCAAAAAAGCTTAAGGTCATCTAACTATGGACTAAACAAGAATCATGGTGTTTTCGAGCATGAATCTGGAAATGGAGTCCTTATTTACAAGCAACTACATGACCTTTTGCTAAGAAAGAATAAGTAATCTGGGTTACACGAGTCCTCAATCCCAAAAATCTACAGAGCATCTTGGAAAGTTCTAAATAGAATCAGAGTTTCGAAGTAGGATATATCTAATGAGAGTCCTAATATACAGGAAAATACACAGCCCCTTGCCAGGGTAGAAAAAGAATCAGGGTTATAACAGTCCTCTGTCCTTACAGTCAACAGGTTATCTGCTGTGGGCTAAACAACAATCACGGTTTACAAACGGGTACATAGGTAATAGCAATCATCATATGCAGAATCTACAGGACCTCTAGCTAAGGAGAACTAAGACACCTCTTTTGCATGGTTCCTCCTTCACAATGTCTACCTGACATCTTGGTAATGGCAAAACAACAATTAGGGTTTCCAAACAGAATTCTGGGGAAAGGGAGTCCTCATATACAGGACATTACATGGCTCCTCGGTAAAGAAAAATAAGGAATCTGTGATACACTATTCCACAATCCGAAAAATTCTCAGGTCGTCTTGATGCAGTATAAACAAGAATCAAGGCTTCGATCTCTTCTCATGTTTCAGAGATATTTGGCTTGTGGGTAGTATGAATCAGTCAGTTCAGGACTCCATCAACATCTGGTGTTGTTGAGAGTTGTAATCGGGTATCTGGTAGAACAATTCCTTAAGTTCCTCGGGACAATTAAGGCCAGATTCCCGGAAAAAGGATCATACTGCCATATTTGGATGTAACCTTGCTCTTAAGATGAACTTGATAATCCTTTAAATTTCCGTTTGCACTTTATTTGTAGAGAGGCCAAGGGCTTTGCAGTTGCTAAGTATTTAGCACGAATTATTAAAATGTAACCAAGATCCATGGATTCCACGTCTCTAGGAAACATCTGGGCATCTTCAATTTTGTACAAAGAGTTTTGGAATCCACATGGACAGGCAAATTCAGGGCATCTTGCTGAGAACGGAAAGGGAATCCGGTTCTTGGAGCTCTCTATCGCCAAAATCTACAAAGTCTCTTGATAAGGTTTAATCAGCAATCTGGGCTTCTATGTCGCCACATTTTTAGTGTGTCTTCTGAAAAGGCACCAGGAATCTTGGGTTCCAATTCGTCAAGATCTTTATGGGAGTCTTTATCTTGATATCAACCAACTGGAATTCTAGGTCACCAGGAAATATCTAGGCGTCTTGCTGGGAATA
>NW_007241003.1:13334-14580 GCF_000164805.1 Carlito syrichta
TTGCTAAGGGCTAAACACAAATTTGGGTTTTTGAAGCATAAACTAGGGAAATGAAATGCTTATATACAGGCAAATGCACTGACTTTTCCTAAGAAAGAATAAGGAATGTGGGTGAGCTGTTTTCTCAATTTACATAAAAATATGCGGCGTCTTACTAAGATCTAAACAAGAATCAAGCTTTTGACGAATTTATCTGTGAAGAGGAGTACTCATATACATGTAACTACACGGCTGTTGCAAAAAATAAGTAATTTGGGTTATACGAGTCCTCAGTCCTGAGACTCTACAGGGCATCTTGCTGACAGCTAAAGAAGAATCAGGGATTCGAGGCATGAATGTGGGTAAAAGCAATCCTCATATACAGGAAATTATATGCCTTCTTGCTAATAAAAGAGAAGAAATCTGTGTTCCACGGTTTTTCTATCAAAAAATCTACAAGATTTCTTACTAAGGGCTAAACAAGTGTCAGTGTATCGAAACAGGAATCAAGAGAAAGAGAGTCCTCACCTACAGTACCCTACGTGGCCTCCAACTAAGTACGAATAAAAAATCATGGTTGCACGCGCCCTCAATCCAAAAAATTCCCATGTTGTCTGCTATGGGACAAACAAGAAACAGATCTTCGAGCTCCCCAAATGTTTCCGAGCAATTTAGCACTCATATATTGTGAATCGGTCATTTCAGGACTCTAGCAACATTCTGGTCCTCTTAAAAGTTGTAAATGATATTGGGAAATCAAAGTCCGTTAGAATCCTCAGGACAACTAAGGCCAGATTCCAGGACAAAAAGAATCTTCTTGTCATATTTGGATGTAACTCTGGTCTTAAGGTGAACCCTGTAATACTTCCCTTTCCGTGTCTCTATTTATTTTGAGACAGGACAAGTGTTTTGCACTTGTCAAATGTTTACTATGTACTTTTAATGGTAACCAGAAATCATGGAATGCACGAACCTAGGAACCTTCTGGGCATCTGTCTTTTGATATACTGAATTTGGAATCCAAATCGACAGGAAAAATCAGGGCATCTTACTAAGAATAAAAAGGAAATCCGATTCAAGGCGTTCTCATTTTCCGGAATCTACAGGGCCTCTTGATAAGGTTTAATCAGCAATCTGGGCTTCCAATTCCCTACATTTTCAGAGCTACTTGATTCGTGGATACGCTAAATCTGTCATTACAGATCCTCATGATCTTTCTGGTCCTCTTGTTATTTGTAATCTAGGATTTGGCCTTAGAAATCCTTTT
>NW_007241004.1:0-1307 GCF_000164805.1 Carlito syrichta
GATGTCATGTAGATATTGTGATGGAGGAACAGTGGAAAAGAGGTCTCTTAGTTCTCCTTAGCTAGAGATCATGTAGATTCTGCATATGAGGACTGCTATTACCTATGTTCCAGTTTCTAAACCCTGATTCTTGTTTAGCCCACAGCAGGTAGCCTGTTGACTTTAAGGACTGTAGACTGCTATAACCTCGATTCTTTTTCTTCCGTGTAAAGGGGCTGTGTATTTTCCTGTATATTAGGACTCTCATTAGATACATCCTGCTTCGAAACTCTGATTCTATTTAGAACTTTCAAAGATGCTCTGTAAATTTTTCGGTTTGAGGACTCATGTAACCCAGTTTCCTTATTCTTTCTTAGCAAAAGGTCATGTAGTTGCCTGTAAGTAAGGACTCCATTTTCCAGATTCATGCTCGAAAACACCATGATTCGTGTTTGGTCCATAGGAAGATGAACTTAAGCTTTTTTGGGATTGAGGACCCAAGTAACGCAGATTCCTTATTCTTACTTAGCAATAGGCAGTGAAGTTTCCTTTCTGTGAGGACTCCCATTACCCAGATCCTACTTAAAAAACCTGATTCGTGGTTACGTCTTAGGAAGACGGCCTGTAGTTTTTGGATTGAGGACTCATATAAGGAAGATTCCTTATACTTCCTTAGCAATATGACGTGTAGTTTCCTGTATATGACGTCCTTCTTTACCCAGCTTTCTGCTTCACTCTACAGGATGCTGAGACTGTTCCTGGTGACCCAGATTCCAGTTTTCTCGATATCAAGAAAAAGATGTCCATATTTTTCTTTGGGAACTGGAATCCAAGATTCCTGGTTTCCCTTCACAAGACTTTCCCAAAATGTGGAATATTCCAAACCCAAAAGCCCAATTCCTATCTGCCCAGCCACAAGAATTTTCTGTACTTTGAGGTCACAAGAATTGAGGAATTTTGTACCAATATACCTTTTGATTCTGGGGAATCTGATTATGGTCATAGATGGTTCCAGAAACAAAAGGATTTCTAGGGCCAAATCCTAGATTACAACTAACAAGAGGACCAGAAAGATCATGAGGATCTGTAATGACAGATTTAGCGTATCCACGGAGCAAGTAGCTCTGAAAATGTAGGGAATTGGAAGCCCAGATTGCTGATTAAACCTTATCAAGAGGCCCTGTAGATTCCGGAAAATGAGAACGCCTTGAATCGGATTTCCTTTTTATTCTTAGTAAGATGCCCTGATTTTTCCTGTCGATTTGGATTCCAAATTCAGTATATCAAAAGACAGATGCCCAGAAGGTTCCTAGGTTCGTGCATCCATG
>NW_007241005.1:0-1148 GCF_000164805.1 Carlito syrichta
CAGACACGCGCTACCACGCCCAGCTAATTTTTGATTTATTGTAGAGATGAGGTCTCACCAAGTTGCCCAGGCAGGTCTCGAACCCACGGGCTCAGGCAATCCACTCACCTCAGCCTCCCAAAGCGCGGGATTACAGGCTGAGCCACCGAGCCCAGCTCTACATTTGATATTTAATTGATCATTACCATTTAGAGATTTACTTTGTTAGGGAGCAAGAAATCTTTCTACATAAAATAAGAAATAATATTTTACTTATTCTTGTCATGTCTGCTGAAACTATTTTTCTCAGTGTACAATATATATTAATTTTGCTTTTAAAAAACTGATGGCTAAGAATTTAGATGTTTATGTGGGGAAAAAAAATGAATCTTTTCTTAGGGACTTGTCCTATCACTTAAGCTTAGAAAGTGTCCCCTTCTCTAGAAATTTGAATAAATATTTAGAACCTTTTCTCTTTTCTTGAAGGATTTCTAAACATTTAATTCTTTTTTTTTTTTTTTTTTCATTAATCAGTAGTTTTTATTATGGTTTTGTGGGGTACAGTTAAGGGTAGGTGTACAATGACGTTTCATTCAGGCACCCTGTAAATAAGAAGTGTTTTCCCATCCCCCGACAGATATTTGCTACTGTTAATCCCATCCCCCTCCCCCCCGTAGTTTCCCAGTACCATCCGTCATTTTCTCATAGTATTGCATTGGATGTTCAAGGTCCATTATATGAGTGAGAACATGTGATATTCGGATTTTTGTTTTTGTGAGAGGTCACTCAGTATTATAGACTCTAGTTCCATCCAGGTTGCAGCGAAATTCATGATTTTGTTCTTTTTTATGGCTGCGTAGTATTCCATCGTGTATATGTACCACATTTTTTTAATCCAGTCCTCTTTTGATGGGCAGCATGGTTGTTTCCAGGTTCTTGCTATTGTGAACAATGCTGCGATAAACATACGTGTGCAGGTATCTTTTTTATAGAGTGATTTGTGTTCTTCAGGGTATATTCCCAGTAGGGGGATTGCAGGATCATATGGAAAGTCAGTTTTTAGAGCTTTTAGGAATCGCCACACTGCTTTCCACAGAGGTTGCACTAGTTTACACTCCCACCAACAGTGTAGAAGTGTTCCCTTTTCACCACACCCTCTCCAGCAGCTG
>NW_007241006.1:0-443 GCF_000164805.1 Carlito syrichta
AGTATGTCCCAGAGAGGGTGGGAGGAGGTGTTCCAGAAAAAGTATGAGGATGTATTTAGTACAGGGGTTTTCTTTATAGAGGAAATAGCTGCAGTGTTACCGCGGCGCGGGGTGTGCATGGCAGTAGTGAAAAGCTCACTGCTTGGCTCAGGTCTAGGAATTGATTCAGTAGTTGTCTTATCTGTGGGTGGTGCGAACCCCTGAATATGTTGTCCAAAATTAGATCGGGTGAGCCCCGGGATAGCGCTGAGGGTTTGGACTTTTAGTCTAATCATGAAAAGACTCCCTAGATCATGCCATCCTGTTCTAGGTCATCATATAACCTGATTCCCCATGTTTTCCTGACTGTCCAGTCTGTAACTTGGCGCCCCGCTGGGGTGAAGTCTATCATGAGGGGGTCACAGTAGGAGAGGGAGGGTGTCACAAACATACCCTGAATCTGA
>NW_007241007.1:0-1015 GCF_000164805.1 Carlito syrichta
CCATTAAAAATCAAAAAAGATACAGAAGGCCACTACATAATGATAAAAGGCTCAATCCATCAACAAGAAATATCTATCCTAAACATATATGCACCCAACATAGGTGCGCCAACTTTCATAAAGCAACTTCTTGGAAAACTAAAGAAAGATATTGACTCTACCACTATCATAACTGGGGACTTTAATACCCCACTCACAACCCTAGACAGATCATCAGGACAAAAAATCAGCAAGGAGATCCGGAACCTCAATGTGACTTTGGACCAAATGGACTTAATTGATACCTTCAGAACACTCCATCCAAAGACCATAGAATACACATTCTACTCATCACCACATGGAACATATTCTAAGATCGACCACATACTCGGCCATAAATCAAGCATAAGCAAGTTTAAAAGGACCGAAATTCTACCAAACACCTTCTCGGACCACAATGGAATAAAAATAAACATTGACATCAACAAAGTCCCCCCAAAACCCACAAAGACATGGACACTAAACAGCATGATGCTAAACAACTCCTGGGTCAATGACAAAATCAAAACAGGGATCAAAAGATACCTGGAAACAATGAAGAAACATCTTACCAGAATCTCTGGGATGCCCTGAAAGCTGTAGCAAGAGGGGAATTTATATTCCTACAAACACACATGAAGAAAATGGAAGGAACAGAAATTCACAACCTAACAAGCCACCTAAAGAAGTTGGAAAAGCAAGACCACAAAAATCCTAATTTCAGCAGAAGAATCCAGATCACCCAAATAAAAGCCCAAATTCAGGACATAGAAGATAAAAAGATAATACAAAAAAATCAATGAAACAAAAAGCTGGTTCTTCGAAAGGGTAAACAAGATTGATGGTCCCCTAGCTAGACTGACCAAGAAAAAACGAGAAAAAAACCAAATAAGCATAATCAGAAACACAAAGATGAAGTCACATCTAACCCTGAAGAATACAAAAGATCATTAGAGACTACTGCATACACTTGTATGGAAACAAACTTGAAACCAGA
>NW_007241008.1:0-751 GCF_000164805.1 Carlito syrichta
CCGGAATTACAGGCATGTGCTACCATGCCCGGCTAATTTTTTTATTTATTGAAAAGATGAGGTCTCGCTGCCCATGCGGGTCTCGAACCCTCGGGCTCAGGCAATCCACTCACCTCAGCCTCCCAAAGGCGCGGGATTACAGGCTGAGCCACCGAGCCCGGCAAATTTTTTTATGATGGTAAGATTATTCATACCATCGTGGATAGCTTTCATGCACTTTTAGATGTCTTTTCCCATCAAAATTTTTTAATGGTAGTAAGATTATTTACACCAACATGGCTAGCTTTTATGAACTTTGTAATCTTATTGCTACAAAGTTAGTCTCTCTAAGCATTTATTCAGAATAAAACCTTTTCTAAAAAAGCATTTTGTGACTTCTTACAGTCCTTGGAGTCCTGCCCTCCCCCATCCATACTTTATTTTTTTGCCATCTGAGTGCTAACACTGGCATCAGAAAACCTTCAGAGTCTTTTTTAATAATTCAGATCATTTAAGGCTGAAGTTCTTTTTGTTCAGAATATGTTGGCTTCTGTTATCAAAACTGAAATGTGAAGACTCTCAAGTTCCCATCATTCTTCCAGCCTGAGATAAGTGAAGATAAGTGAAAACTAGCATTTTCCAGGTAAATCTTGATTTGCTGAGTGCCTGCTGTGTGCCAGATATTGTATCCTGAGCCAAGTCCTTTTAAAGGGACTCAGAAGGGCATTTACTCTTTTGGGCTGCTAGAATATGATTTCCTTTTATCATCATG
>NW_007241009.1:0-856 GCF_000164805.1 Carlito syrichta
CCCAGTCAGCTCTTTCTTTCCTCTGGTCTTGCAACTCACGAGGCTCAGTAGAATGGCCCTTCGGTTCTCTGCAGAGCTGGTTCCTTCTTTTTGAATGACACTCCCTCAAAAGCCCGGCCCCAGAGCTCCCTGTTATCTTTGGTTGCAGACCCCCTACTTGATTCCTGAATTTTCAGCACTCCTCAAACATGTTTTCCCTGCTAGAACATAAAACTCTTTGAGGGCACAGACTAGTGGGCACCTAGATGTTTGATTAACAAATGATTGAAACAAATGAATGCATCCTGAAAAAGATCAACAAGGTTCCAAAGACTTCCCGAAGAAGGGCATTCAAGCTGCACTTGGAAGGTAGACTGACTATGTGAAGGTAGCAGGTATATAGGTAGGTATACAAGAAAGGGAGAAGGAAGAGACTCATATCAGGGCGGTCTTATTTAGAAAGCTCTGGAATGCAGGTAGGCACGTATGTGTCTGCACTGGGTTCTGTCAGGAAAATAGGGATAAAGAATAAGGTTTGGGGAGTAAGGAAACTCTTGTAAGTGGGGGTGGGATGTGATCATTATGGCAACAGCGCCGGGTCTGGTGGACGAGTAAGAGGGTGTTAGAGATTGTGAAGAAGTGAAAAGATCCACACCCCACTTCCTGACGCTGATTATTTTTTCCTCATCATTGACTAAGCTCATTAGTGCCCCAGGTTGAAACAAAATATAAGTACAAGCTGGAGTTGTTTGTTTAGCCTATACGTTCATTCACATATTTGCAAACATTTACTGATGCCTGCACAGTGGGCTGTGCAAATCAGTGTTTGTGATAACTTTGCAATGCTGATTTTGCACACCTGAAATGAGATGCCATT
>NW_007241010.1:0-794 GCF_000164805.1 Carlito syrichta
AGGTACTGTTGGCAAAAGTGTGTGCTGGCATACCGTTGCCCCGGTTCATGTATCAGATGGAGGGGGCCCCAGCGACATTCAAAAACAAACTCTTGTTGCCCAACACATCCAAGAACTGACCTGACAGTTATACCCTCACTTAGACTACCACCCACTCGCCCTTCCAAAACCCAGAGACATTACCTTGGATCCATACACACAGGGAATCCTCAAAGTCTCTCTCTCTCTATTAAACTCCACTAACCCCTCCCTTGCACAGGACTGCTGGCTATGTATGACCGTTGGTATGCCTCTACCTACTGCCATTCCTGTCTTAAACGCTTCCTATGTCCCTTTCAATGGAGATGCCAATTGCTCATTATCACCCCCCTTTCAGAGTACAGCCCTCGGGTTTCAATTCCTCCGGTTGCTTCCAAGGGAAATTTCAAAATAATTCTTATGATAGTGACGTCGGATTTGTCACCTTTTCCGATTGTCATACTGTAACTAACGTTTCCACCTCCATCTGCCCCCCTCCAGGACAAGTGTTCATTTGTGGAGGCAACCTTGCCTACACCATGCTCCCTTTCAATTGGACAGGCCTCTGCGTTACAGCTAGCCTTCTCCCCGACATCTCTATCATCCCCAGGGATGAACCTGTCCCTCTCCCTAGTCTTGACCTTATAGCGGGATGCCACCGGCGTGCTCTCCAAGCCATTCCCCTACTTCTAAGCTTGGGGGTTACAACCGCTGTAGCCTCCGGCGGAGCGGGGATAGGGGTCGCTGTTATACCTATAATAACTTGTCTCGTCAGT
>NW_007241011.1:0-1526 GCF_000164805.1 Carlito syrichta
CTAGGACTCTGACTCAAAACCAAACCAAAATGAAAACAAACCACAATTTCCCTTCCCCACAAACACCCTATTAGCTGTAGTGGCTTCCACATAACTGTGCTGTGGGGATGGACTAATTAATTAATTAATTAATTTAGAGTCTCAGCCTAGCTTTATAACCCAGGTGGAGGTGCAGCAGGGCAGTCATTGCAGCCTCACTTCTCCTGGGTTCATATGATCCTTCTGCCTTGGCCTGCCAAAGTGCTGGAATTACAGGGGAGCCAGTGCTGTACCCAGCTTTTTATGAGGGGATTTAAAGAAAATATCTGTTGTTTCTGTTTTTCTGGGAGATAGACACAAAAAGAAACCTTTGTCTGAGCACTGACAAGCTTGTTATCAAAGAAACAAAACAGGAAATTCAGCACCTTCACCCAATAAAAAATACTTTACCAAAAGCATTTGGAAAAGTCACAAATGGACTGCTTCAGCCACCGACAAGCAAAAATCAGCCATCCCTGAAAAGTGGGAGAATTAGATTTCCTGAGTTATCAAAATATAGTACTGGGAAAGTCCATCTCTAAAACAAATTAATAAAACATACACAGCAACAGGAAGTTATGATTCATTCATGGGAAAAAAGAATTTGACAGAACTCATTCTTGAGTATTCCTAGGCATTATTATTATTATTATTATTATTATTATTTGAGTTGGAGTCTCACTCTGTCACCCAGACTGGAGTGCAGTGGCCGCTCCCGGCCACCGCAGCCTCGACCTGCTGGGATCCGGCGATCCTTCCGCCTCAGCCTTCCAAGTAGCTAGAACTACAGGCGCACGCTACCACGCCCGGCTAATTATTTTTTTTTGATTTATTGTAGACATGAGGTCTCACCAAGTTGCCCAGGCGGGTCTTGAACCCATGGGCTCAGGCAATCCACTTGTCCCGACCAGCGGGACAAGTAAAACGTGGGCACGAGGAGGACTATCTGCTGTTGGTGAAAAGAGAGAGAGAGACCAAGAGAGAAAGAGACAGGAGACACGCAGAATAGAGGCAAGACAGTGTTCTGATCAAGCCTCCAAATTTTATTGTTAGGCGATTGCTTATATACATAGCAAAGAGGGGCGGGCTGAAATAGGGCGTGTGGCGGCTTATGATAGGAGGAAGAGTAGTGGGTGGTATGAGGAGAGGAGGTGGGAGGGGTGTTGTGGTTTGGCGCGCGGGCTTTTCGGAGGACAAAGAAGAAGGCTTATATGAGATGATTGCTATTTTTTAAATGGCTCCCAACATCTCCTCCCTTTCTGTTCAAAGACAGAAGGGATGGTGAGCATTAACCGGGTGAGGGAGTAGGGGCCCGGCTCCTCCCGTGGATTCTCCGAGTCCACCACCATTGGCTCTTGGTATCTTTTGGGGAGGAGAGGCAGAGCCAGAATTGATTTTTGAGAAAATTAGAAAATTAGATACCAACCTCTATGCAAGCCAGGCGTGCTCACAGGGATACCCAGAGGAGGTCGAAGTTTTTGAGACCTTCCCTTGCAATACATTGTTTT
>NW_007241012.1:0-1141 GCF_000164805.1 Carlito syrichta
TAATGGAAGTGTTACAATGTCCTTCAAAAGATGATCAACTATTGATCATTTAGGTAGATACACCCTGCATTTTGAGCTTATATGTGCCCCTGACATTAATAGACCATTAACCAAGGAGCAGCAGTTATTGATGTGTTGTATTTTGGGAAAAGACAACTTTCAGAACAAAATGTGTACCTCAGAAAAAAATTCAAAGTTAAAGTCATATGCTTATGTGTAACGGAAACATTATCAGGCATATACATGGTGTGATTTCTAGAAAATAGATGCAGGCATATGTTAACATTGAAAGATCACCAAGTGAAGACGACCCTCTACCATGGTTTAGATTGCAAATATGCTTTATGCCACTGTAAGATCAATTTCTACCTTTATTTCTGTATATATTTTTCAACTGTTTAAAGTGTACATAAATAGGGGTAATTTCTGTTATTTGAAAATAGCCCCTTGGGCACTATTAATTTGGGCTCCAGTTATTTATACAGTAATCCATAATATTCTGAAATGTGCCTGGATATTATCTAAAAAGCAGATTCGCCAAGTATGAGATGTCTTTATTGTCTATAAGTGAATATTTTGCTGAAAAAAGTCCCCAGAGCCCAGCACCACGACCATTTCCAGAACCTTTTTTGGCAAGTGAATGCTTTCTAAGTAGTGGGTGCTAAGTGATATTTATTCATCATTATTTTCCAAGTCCTGCTTATCAGTCCCTTCAGCAGTGTCACTCCAAAAAAATGAATAGGAATAAAAATGATTAAGTTAGTTTTTCAGAATTTAATATAAAAATTCCTATCACTGACTCATGGATTTTGAAATGTTTCAAAATGAGGAGAATTAGATTTTAATATCTAGGATGTCCAAAAATTAATAATACACCTTGAAGAACCATGATTTTTCAAAGGAAAAAAAGGGGAATTTGCTCTCTATAACACCTTCTATACGTTTGAAGAACAGAAATGCTATGATTCCTAACTTCCATGTATGGGTAGTGAAACTAGTTTACCTAAGATCAGAGAGAAATGTCTTTGTATTTGTGCAGATAGAGAAAATAACACTGCCCACTGGCCACGTGCTACCATAATTTCCAACTTTTTTGTAGTTCTAATTGTCGACACTGGTCTAACTGTAAGTCAGGTCTATC
>NW_007241013.1:0-784 GCF_000164805.1 Carlito syrichta
ATAAAGAAACATCTTACCATAATCTCTGTGATGCATTAAAAGCTGTAATATGAGGGGAATTTATATCCCTACAAACTCACATGAGGAAAATGGAAGGAACAGAAATTGACAACCTAACAAGCCACCTAAAGAAGCTGGAAAAGCAAGACCACAAAAACCCTAATTTCAGCAGAAGAATCCAGATCACCAAAATAAAAGCCCAAATCCAGGACATAGAAGACAAAAAGATAATACAAAAAATCAATGAAACAAAAAGCTGGTTCTTCGAAAGGGTAAACAAGATTGATGGTCCCCTAGCTAGACTGACCAAGAAAAAACGAGAAAAAAACCAAATAAGCATAATCAGAAACACAAAAGATGAAGTCACATCTGACCCTGAAGAAATACAAAAGATCATTAGAGACTACTACGTACACTTGTATGGAAACAAACTTGAAAACCATAAGGAAATGGAGGACTTTCTGACATCACACAACCTACCTAGGTTGGAACAAGAAGAAATTGAGACCCTAAATAGACCAATAACAATCAAAGAAATTGACTACGTAATAAGAAAGCTTCCTACAAAAAAAAGCCCTGGTCCTGATGGCTTTCCAGCAGAATTCTACAAGACATTTAAGGAGGAGCTGATACCAATCCTACTGAAGGTAGTTCAGGCGATTGAAAAAGATGAAACTCTCCCCAAATCATTTTACAAAGCCAACATCACATTGATACCCAAGCCAGGTAAAGATCCAACAAAGAAAGAGAACTACAGGCCAATATCTTTAATGAACATAGATGG
>NW_007241014.1:0-882 GCF_000164805.1 Carlito syrichta
CTCAACAAGATCCTAGCAAACCGGATTCAGCAATACATCTCAAAAATCATCCATCATGACCAAGTAGGCTTCATTCCTGGCATGCAAGGCTGGTTCAATATTCGTAAAACCATAAATGTAATTAAATACATCAACAGATGTCAAAACAAAAACCACATGATCATATCACTAGATGCAGAAAAAGCTTTTGATAAAATCCAGCACCCCTTCTTGATAAAAACCCTTGAACATCTAGGCATACGGGGAACATACCTCAAAATAGTAAAAGCCATCTACGAGAAACCCACAGCCAGCATACTCCTAAATGGACAAAAATTGGAACCAATTCCCCTGAAAACTGGAACTAGACAAGGATGCCCACTCTCTCCCCTCCTGTTCAACATAGTATTGGAAGTCCTGGCTAAAGCAATCAGAGAAGAGGAGGCAATCAGAGGTATTCAAATAGGAAAAGAGGAAGTCAAGTTATCTCTCTATGCAGATGACATGATGGTGTACCTTGAAAACCCAAGAGAATCTGTCAAAGGTCTCCTTACATTGATAAAAGCCTTTGGCAAAGTCTCAGGATACAAAATAAATGTACAAAAGACAATCGCATTTCTCTACACCAATAATAAACAAACAGAAACCCAAATAAAAAACACAGTTCCATTCACAATAGCCACAAAAAAAATGAAATACCTTGGCATCTTCCTGACCAGAGACGTGAAAGACCTTTACAATGAAAATTACAAAACACTGCTCAAGAAATCAAGCCGACATGAACAAGTGGAAAAATATCCCATGCTCATGGATCGGAAGAATCAACATTGTGAGATGTCCATCTTTACCTAAGGCAATCTACAAATTCATGCAATACCATTAAAATTACCAACAACATTCTTC
>NW_007241015.1:0-847 GCF_000164805.1 Carlito syrichta
CTCCATCTTACCTAAGGCAATCTACAAATTCAATGCAATACCCATTAAATTACCAACAACATTCTTCTCAGACCTAGAAAAAACAACACAGGAATTCATATGGAAACACAAACATCCAAGAATAGCCAGAACAATCCTCAGCAAAAAAAACAAAGCAGGTGGTATCACAATACCAGATTTCAAACTTTACTATAAAGCTACAATCATCAAAACAGCTTGGTATTGGTACAGGAACAGGCATATAGATCAATGGAACAGAATTGAGATTCCAGAAGCAAAACCTCAATTTCTCAACCAACTCATCTTCGACAAAGCCCCCACCACCTACCAATGGGGAGAGGAGAACCTATTCAGTAAATGGTGCTGGGAAAATTGGCTGACCACATGCAGAAGATTGAAACAGGACCCCTATCTATCCCCATGCACAAAGGTTAACTCCAAATGGATCAGAGACCTAAATGTAAAACCTCAAACCATAAGAACCTTAGAAAAGGAAGGAAATACTCTCATGGAAATCGGAACTGGCATCCAATTCCTGTACAAAACCCGAAACCCACAGGACTTAAGAGAGAAGATAGACAAATGGGACCTTATTAAACTGACAAGCTTCTGCAAAGCCAAAGAAACCATCAAGAGAGCAGGGAGACAGCCTACAGACTGGGAAAAAGTATTTGCCAACTCTAGGTCTGACAAAGGCTTAACATCCTGTATCTACAAGGAACTGAAGCATACTGAAAAGAAGAAAACAAACAACCCCATTATAAAATGGGCAAAAGACATGAACAGACACTTCACAAAAGAAGACATTCGAGAAGCCAACAAACACATGAAGAAATGCTCAACCTCA
>NW_007241016.1:0-783 GCF_000164805.1 Carlito syrichta
AGTTACATGCACTCCAGTGAGAAGAAGCTAAAATAAGTGGGAGAATTTTTCTGCTTTTAAGAAGAAAAAAAAATGTTGTGTCCCTTAAAATATTTGAAATATTTTAATGTTCTTTAAAAATTTCATTTTGTTAACTCCATTTCAAAATGTTTATTGGGTTATATAAATTCCTTAAATTAACTCTGAGTTCTCTATCTAGTATCAGAAATCACAGAAATGCATCTCCAATATAGCTATCTGCTCTTACCTCCTACCCTATCTGACCTGACACTTTAGATGTGTTGGACTATTTGTTCTTTTACACATGTGCTCTACCCATCTAATTTTCTCTTTGTCTGAAATGACCCTCTCCCTCTCTTTAAGGCTTTAGCAAACTTGACAAACTAAATGATTTATTGCTTATTTCTGTATTACTCATGGTCCTCCAGAGAAACAGGACCAACAGATAAATATATAGCATAATTAATATAATATATAACATGTAATATATATGTAATTATTATATATGCATATGTGTGTGTGTATATATATACATATATATACATATACGGGGGGGAGAGAGAGAGAGAGAGAGAGAGAGAGAGAGAGAGAGAGAGAGAGAGAGAGACTGAGAGTGAGGAGATTTATTATGAGGAATTGGTTCATATGATTAAGGAGGCTGAAAAGTTCCAAGATCTGCAGTCTGCAAGCTAGAGACCTGTGTGGCTGAGTAAAGTTCTAGTTCAAGCCTGAAGACCTGTGTACAAAGAATGCTGATGGTATATGCTACAGTTGGAAAGCTCG
>NW_007241017.1:0-5585 GCF_000164805.1 Carlito syrichta
GTGTGCGGGGGGACTGCAGTTTCTGTGTCCCGGGCGGAAGGCGGGGGTCCAGCAGGGGGCGGGGTTTCGTAGCGAGAACTTGCAGGCGCGGGGTTGTGGTAGGCCCCCGTCGAGTCGCTGGATGGTGACCGGGACTGAAGCCAGGATGAGCAACCGCCTCGTTTTAGGTGGGAAAACTTGAGTTCCCGCAGCCAAGGGCCACACAGGGTTGCTGTACCAGGCCGGGGTCATGCCAGGAGCTATGAGGCAACGAGCAGGTGAGACTCCGTGCTCCGCCCTGGGCAGGTGAACTAGTCTATAGGAGCATAGCTGATGGGGACAAGAAGTCAGAGAAAGGCTGTGATGTGTAGAGGAAGGGAGAGAATTTGCTGTGGGGGCTGCACCTCTTTTTTAGCACTTGCCCAGCACCTCCCTCTCCCTTCCAGCTGCCTCTTGAGTCACCGCCCAGTTTAGGGAGCAATAACATAGATGAAACAATTGCCTCCAGAAGGTGCATCCTAAGGAGATTTCAGACTCCAGATCCAGGCTTGAAATTTTTACACGACGTGTGAGGCTTCCGGGTCATCATGACGTACCAATTTATGTGAATATAGAAATGCATCGATAGGGCGGGCTCGGTGGCTCAGCCTTTTTGGGAGGCTGAGGGGAATGGATTGCCTGAGCCCGCGGGTTCGAGACCCGCCGCCTGGGCAGCGAGACCTCATCTCTACAATAAATCAAAAAACTAGCCGGGCGTGGTAGCGTGTGCCTGTAGTTCCAGCTACTCGGAAGGCTGAGGCGGAAGGATCGCCGGAGCCCAGCAGGTCAAGGCTGCGGTGGCCGGGAGCGGCCACTGCACTCCAGTCTGGGCGACAGAGTGAGACTCCATCTCAAAAAAAAAAAAAAAAAGAAATGCATCGACAAAGAACTGGGCTGAATCTTAAAAATTGTCAAATAGTCCACAATACCCCCATCAATTACTTATGTGGCTGATAGCATATATACCTGGTATGTACAAACATTTTCGCAGAAATTAAGTTTTTCTCTGAAGTAGTTTCTCTGTGTAAAAAACCCATAGACTCAGCTAATACATCTTATATCTCTAAAATTTACTATATTAACAACTCAAAGTAATTTTGAGGCCTTTGGAGACAGACTTTTTAAAATTTGGAGATGTAATAAAAAATGATGCTGATGACAAAGGAGTAGAGAATCTTGTGCTTTATTGGTCCTTAGGAAGAAGGAACAGGAAGACCAATACAGGATATGCGATTTAACTTTTAGTTCTCATTGCTTAAATATGCTTCCAGGTGGCAGGTGTAATTACAAGGTGACTCACATATGATGTTTATATTCACCTGAGGCAGAACTTAGTTCTAGTTGAGGTTCATAGGGCACTGTCACAGTATCCAGCAGAGCCTGAATTACTAGATGGTTAACACCTTCAGAGATCCCTGTTTGTATACTATAACTTTAAACAACCTTGTTATTAAAAGTGTTGTTATTGTTTAGGAAAAACTCAATTTGGGGAAAATAATTTATTAGGCCCATATCAACATTGAGGACTTGCTTCTGAATAAAGTCTATAACTCTTATTAAAGAAACAATCACTTCATGGTAGGTTCAGACAAAGCTCACACTTCATTAACAAAAGTAAAAGGATGAAAGGAAAAAGAAATTGAACCCCATTGCTGTCTAAATATGTCCCAGCTTTTCTACTTTTTAGGTAATCAAGACTGATCTTACTGGAATTCTGAGTTTATGAAGTCCATTACACACATTTTTCTCTATACTAAAACACAACTTGAGAACCTGTTGTCTGGACTCTGGGTCTTTTTAGAGCCCCAGTTTCAGGTCCATCTGAGGATGAATAATTCTGAAATACCACTCTACAATTCAGAAACCTTCAGTGACACCTTATTTTCTACAGGATAAAATCCAGATTCTGTCTTGCTTTTTTACTTTGTCTCTTACTGATCCTCTTGATGAACCCATCCCGAGTGTACCCCAAGTGTCCTGGGCTCATTTCTTCATTTGAGTCTTTGACCACACCCCTCCATCTTTCCCTGCCTGTCTGATTCTAGTTAATCACTCAAGGCTCAGCTCCTTTCAAACCTCCTGACTTCCAACCTAGTAGCCCTTATAGTGAGTTTCATTTATTAGACCCTTCAGTCTTGAAGACTGCTTATTTGTGGTGTAACTTGCTGAAACCCCTTCTTCGAGTCATAAGAGAAGAGCCTTTCTAGACTTGTGTCCCCCTGATTTATCACATTCCTCCTGGAAAAGCCTAAAATAGGCTTAGGAATAAAGGTCGGAGTTGTCTTTTAGAAAAAGGAATTGCCGGGCTCGGTGGCTCAGCCTGTAATCCTGCGCTTTGGGAGGCCGAGGTGAGTGGATTGCCTGAGCCTAAGAGTTCGAGACCCACCTGGGCAACTTGGTGAGACCTCATCTCTACAATAAATCCAAAAAAAAAAAATTAGCCGGGCTTGGTAGCGTGCGCTTGTAGTTTCAGCTACTTGGAAGGCTGAGGCTGAAGGATCGCTGGAGCCCAGCAGGTTGAGGCTGCGGTGACCAGGAGCGTGCCACTGCACACCAGCCTGGGCAACAGAGTGAGACTCCAACTCAAAAAAGAAAAAGGAATTGAGTGCATATTTAGATATTTGATTCATTTAAATTTGTTTCTGTACTATTTTAACAGATCTCTATATGACCGATTCTATGCTAGGTAAGATGCAACTTCTTGTCCTACAAATATTTAATCAAAGGCTTTCAGGTGTCTCACCCTTTGTCAGGGATGCTGTAGAATCAAGTATAGAGCTGGTCTCGGTGGTTCAGCCTGTAATCCTGTGCCTTGGGAGGCTGAGGTGAGTGGATTGCCTGAGCCCGCGGATTCGAGACCCGCCTGTACAACTTGGTGAGACCTCATCTCTACAATAAATCAAAAAAATTAGCCGGGTGTGGTAGCGCGCACCTGTAGTTCCAGCTACTTGGAAGGCTGAGGCAGAAGAATCGCCAGAGCCCAGCAGGTTGAGGCTGCGGTGGCCGGGAGCAGCTACTGCACTCCAGTCTGGGCGACACAGCGAGACTCCAACTCAAAAAAAAAAAAAAAGAATCAAGTACAGAACAGGTAGTTGAATTCATTGACTTCTAAGGCCTTCCTAACTGAAAGATGTCTATGAACTATGTATGTGTGAGACTTCCAAATAATATATAAATTCCTTGAGGGCAGGAACTGTGTATTGTTCATCTAAGCCAGTGTTTTTTGATTGTGGGTTGTGATCCATTTGTGAGTCATGAAATCAATTTAGTAGGGCCATAATTAGTATTTTAAAAAATAAAGTGGAGCTGGGTATGGTGGCTCACGCCTGTAATTCCAGCACTTTGGGAGGCAGAGGTAAGAGGATTGCCTGAGCCCACATGTTCGAGACCAGCCTGGGCAACAGGGTGAGACATAGTTTCTACAATAAATAAAAAAAATTAGTTGGACGTGGTGGCTTGGGTCTGTGGTTCCAGCTACTAGGAAGGCTGAGGCAGAAGGATTGCCTAAACCCAGCAGTTCAAGGCTGTGGTGGCCATGAGTGTGTCACTGCACTCCAGCCTGGGTGACAGTGAAACTCTGACTTGAATAAATGAATAAAGTGGAAAAGCTTAGAAGCATAAAAAATATCTAAGCAAGTCACTCATAGGAAGGTTGATTATTATTTTGTGAAACTTTTGCTTCAATGACGGATACATGCCTGTGCTTTGCAAAGTAAAATATATTTCTTCTGTAGGTCTTTCTCAAAAAAAGTTTGTAAAACATTCATCTAAATCAGTCCCGACTGACTAGAAGGCAACTCAAGAGGTAGGTGTTGGATATGTAAATGAGAGATCACTAGTACTGCCCAAGGCAATGTCTTTTTTTTCTTTGAGTTGGAGTCTCACTTTGTCGCCCAGGCTAGAGGGCAGTGGCATGCTCCCGGCCGCCACAGCCTCGACCTGCTTGGCTCAGCCTTCCGAGTAGTTGGAACTACAGGCACGCACCACCATCCCCAGCTGCTTTTTCTGATTTATTGTAGAGATGAGGTCTCACCGAGTTGCCCAGGCTGGTCTCGAACTCACGGGCTCAGGCAATCCTCTTACCTCAGCCTCCCAAAGTGCTGGGATTATAGGCATGAGCTACTGCACTCGGCCAAGGCAATGTCTTAACTGTAAAAGTTAAGTTGTATAATATATATATGATATATCATGTATGTATTTGACTTTTGTAGGGACATAATCTCACTATATTGTCCAGGCTGTCTCGAACTCTTGGGCTCAAGCAATCCTCCTGCCTCCACCTCTCAAAGTGCTGGCATTCCATGCGTGAACCACTACACCCGGCCTCTACCATATATTGAAAAGCTGAGATAATGAAATCAAATTTTCGCAAGTCTTTGTAAAACCAGTAGAGACTGTAATTATTCCATTAAAATTTATGTATCAACCTGGTACTTAGCAACTTCAGTATTCAATTTATTCAATTTTTGTAAGTAAGATGTAGTTTTCAGGATCTCAGGTGTCCCTAAGTAGGAATATTTTTATATTTAAGTCTCCAGCTTCATTCCTAGCTTTTCTTTGTTCTAAAATTGGCAAGCTGGACATGTTGCATTTGGATGAGCTTGGAAGAATTCAGTAAAGCACAATTTTTAGGTCAGGGTATGTGGTCAGCCATTCTTGACCCTTGACAAATCATTTAACTTTGCTGACCTTCAGTCATGTCATCTTTAAGTGGGGATTATGATGCCAGCCTACCTGCCTGATAGAGTTGATGTGTGGGTCGTGAGATCACAATACAACAAATATTTGGAAAAATACTACGTTGAAGAGTTTCAAATGAAAATTTAAATACTTCATCATTTAAAAAGGATTTGAGGCCAGATGCAGTGGCTCTTGCCTGTAATCCTAGCACTTTAGGAAGCCAAGGCAGGAGGATTGCTTGATCCCAGAAGTTCGAGACCAGCCTAGGCAACAGAGTGAGAACTCGTCTCTACAAAAAAGTAGCCAGGCATGGTGGCGCACACCTGTAGACCCAGCTATTCAGGAGGCTGAGGTGAAAGGATCACCTGAACCCAAGAGTTTGAGGCTGTGGTAAGCTATGATCCTGCCACTGCACACTGGCCTGGGTGACAGAGTAAGACCCTAATTCAAAAATAAAAATAAAAAGGGCCCAGGCTTGGTGACTCAGTCTGTAATCCCAGCACTTTGGGAGGCCGAAGCGAGTGGATTGCCTGAACCCACGGGTTTGAGACCAGCCCAGGCAACTTGTCGGAGACCTAGTCTCTACAATAAATCAAAACTTAGCTGGGCGTTGTAGCGCACGCCTGTAGTTCCAGCTACTTGGAAGGCTGAGATGAAAGGATCGCCTGAGCCCAGCGGGTTGTGGCTGCAGTGGCTGTGAGTGTGCCACTGCACTTGAGCCTGGGCAACAGAGTGAGACTCTAACTCAAATAATAAAACAAAATAAAAAGGGGCTGGACTCTGTGACTCAGCCTGTAATCCCAGCACTTTGGGAGGCCAAGGTGAGGGGATTGCCTGAGTCCACAGGTTCGAGACCTGCCTGGGCAACTTGGTGAGACCTCATCTCT
>NW_007241017.1:5672-8713 GCF_000164805.1 Carlito syrichta
CTAATTTTTTGATTTATTGTAGAGACGCGGTCTCGCCAAGTTGCCCAGGCGGGTCTCGAAACCGCGGGCTCAGGCAATTCACTCACCTCAGCCTCCTAAAGCGCGGGATTACAGTCTGAGCCACCGAACCCAGCAGTTATTGACATTCTTGAGCTGTCAGTCTGTAGTCACTTTCTCACCCTAGTTGCCACTTAAGTGTGTTCCTCTATAGCTCTAAGCAGACAGCTCTGAAAACTGTGCTTCACATTGGTCTTCCATGAGTGAGTGAAGGGCATAGTAATCAAGCAGTGTTACCCACTGTTCCATGCATGTCTCTCTAGCACTTTCTTATTTTCCCCTTCTGAAAACATTCCGTTCATGCCATGGGCATTCAGTCCACGCCTGTAAGCAGGGGCATGGGTGGCATGCCAGGTGGATTGAAGTGCAAAGACAAGCCTGCTGCTTTGCCACAGGAGCCTTTACAGCCAGAAGGGAACAGTTAAACATGTATTCACCTTCCTGTCAGCTGACAACCATCCTCTTCTCAGTAGCCATCCTAAGCTGTTGCTGAGACCCATTTAGTGTAAATAGTAATGTCTCAGGAAATGTTTTGAAAGAACTGAAATGAACTATTACAGATGAGATTGTTATTTTCCCACCACACAGGTGAGATAGACTGCTTGGAATAGTTTGTACCTACCATACTGATTTTGTGATAGGGTCACATTAAAAAAACCCAACAGCCGGGCTCAGTGGCTCAGCCTGTAATCCCGTGCTTTGGGAGGCCGAGATGAGGGGATTGCCTGAGCCCGCGGGTTCAAGACCCGCCTGGGCAACTTGGCGAGACCTCATCTCTACAATAAATCAAAAAATCAGCTGGGCATGGTAGCGGATGCCTGTAATTCCGGCTACTCGGAAGGCTGAGGTGGAAGGATCGCCGGAGTCCAGCAGGTCGAGGCTGCGGTGGCCAGGAGCGGCCACTGCACTCCAGTCTGGGTGACAAAATGAGACTCCAACTCAAAAAAAAACACATGTAGACTGGGCGTGGTGGCTCATACCTGTAATCTCAGCACTTTGGGAGACCAAGGCAGGCGAATTGCTTGAGCCCAGGAGTTCAAGACCAGCCTGGACAACATAGCGAGATCTCGTCCCTATAAAAAATAAAAAAATTAGCCAGGTGTGGTGACGAGCCCCTCTAGTCCCAGCTACTCAGGATGCTTGAGCCCAGGAGGTCGAGGCTGCCATGAACTGAGATCTTGTCATGATCATGCCACTGCACTCCAGCCTGGGCAACAGAGTGGAGACCCCAACTCAACAAAACAAAACAAAAAACACATGGAGTATTAAGCTATGGGTGCAAAGGTAGTCACTGAAACATTAAGACAAAAAGATAGTAGTGGCCATTGCTTTGTTAAACTCTACTGTCTCTTCATGGCTCTTTGAACTATGGCCGCCATATTTTCTTAGCTTTGGACCCCTTCCCCTACCTTGGGGAGGTTAATCCCTCTCCCTCTCTCTCTCAAATTTACTTTCTAAATAATCTTTGCTTGAAAACTTTGCTGGCCGGTCTAAAATTAATTTTAGATATGAGCCTAAGAATCCGCAGGTTTTGCTCTGCACCGCCACCCAGCATCAATATCTGTTTCTCTAAAAAAAATGTATAAAGCCAAGCGGTAATTCAAACATATTGGGCATATGTTCTCAGGACCTCTTGGTATGGTGCCATGGACTGGGGTCACTCACATTTGGCTCAAAATAAATAATCTTAAATATTAAAAAAACAAACAGTGGTAATCACCATGTGCTGATATTAAGGGAAGAATTCATGTTTCAAATGGTGTGCATAATGTAATTCATTTTAATAAATAAATGGATATATACATTCATACATTATTTTCTCTTGTAGGGTGGAAAAGCATAAACAGTGGTTTATGTTTGAGTGAATGGACTGGGATAGTGAGACAAGAAGTGCTTATGTTTCTCACTTTATACTATTCCTCAGCATTGAATTTTCTAACTATATATGTTATGTGTGTATATGTATATATATATATATGTACATATTTTAAATTTATTTTTATTTTGTAATTTTATTTATTTATTTATTTATTTATTTTGAGTTGGAGTCTCACTTGGTCGCCCAGACTGGAGTGCAGTGGCCACTCCCGGCCACCGCAGCCTCGACCTGCTGGGCTCCTGTGATCCTTCCGCCTCAGCCTTCCGAGTAGCTGGAATTACAGACGCGCACTACCACGCCTGGCTGATTTTTTGACTTATTATAGAGATGAGGTCTTGCTGCCCAGGCAGGTCTCGAACCCGCGGGCTCAGGCAATCCACTCACCTCAGCCTACCAAAGGCGCGGGATTACAGGCTGAGCCACCGAGCCCGGCTATTTTTTAATTTTTTGAGTCAGGGTCTCATTTTGTTGCCTAGGCTGGATTACAGGGGCATGATCATGGCTCACTGCAGCCTCAAACTCCAGGGTTCAAGCGATCCTCCTACTTCAGCCTTCTGAGTAGCTGAGACTACAGGCACATGCCACCATGCTCAGCTAATTCTTTTATTTTTTGTAGAGATGAGGTCTTGCTATGTTGCCCAGGCTGATCTTGAACTCCTGGCCTCAAGGAATCCTCCTGCCACAACCTTCCAAAGTGCTGAGATTATAGACATGAGGAACTGTGCCCAGTCAGTATAAGTATTTTTTTAGTTAAATTTATTTTATTTTATAGAAATAGGGTCTTGCTATATTGCCCAGGATGACCTTGAACCCCTGACCACAAGCGATCCTCTCACCTCAGCCTCCCAAAGTGTTGGAATTCCAGACAGGCTCTTTTAAGTGTTTTTTAAAATGTATCAACAGAGGTTATTTATATTGTGAGATTATAGATAATTTTGCTTTTTAAAATATTAATGTCATGCTTCTAAAGCACTCATGCTTTCAAAAGTATACTAAAAACCCATCAAGCCGGGCTCAGTGGCTCAACCTGTAATCCCGCGCCTTTAGGAGGCTGAGGTGAGTGGATTGCCTGAGCCCGTGGGTTCGAGACCTGCCTGGGCAACTT
>NW_007241017.1:8733-25753 GCF_000164805.1 Carlito syrichta
GCAACTTGGCGAGACCTCATCTCTGCAATAAATCAAAAATCAGCCGGGTGTGGTAGCGCGCGCCTGTAGTTCCAGCTACTCGGAAGGCTGAGGCAGAAAGATTGCCAGACCCCAGCGGGCAAGGCTGCGGTGGCCGGGAGCGGCCACTGCACTCCAGTCTGGGCAACAGAGTGAGACTCCAATTCAAAAAAAAAAAAACCCCATCGAAATATGCATGATAGCTTAATCATAATAAAAACAAGCAGCTGGGCTCTGTGGCTCAGCCTGTAATCCCAGCAGTTTGGGAGGCTGAGGTGAGTGGATTGCCTGAGCCTGAGGGTTCAAGACGCACCTGGGCAACTTGGCGAGACCTCAGCTCTGCAATAAATCAAAAATTAGCCGTGCGTGGTAGCGTGCGCCTGTAGTTCCAGTTACTTGGAAGACTGAGGCGGAAGGATCGCCGGAGCCCAGCAGTTCAAGGCTGCGGTGGCCGGGAGCGGCCACTGCACTCCAGTCTGGGTGACAGTGAGACTCCAATTCAAAAAATAAAAAAATAAAAAATATAAACAAGCCAGGTAAAGCACTATTATGCATATTTCTTTGACATTAAGTATATTTGTTTTTCTAAAATCTCCTTTTCATTACCCATGCCTTCTATAGTCTCTGACTGCTAGCTCTGTGCACATATACCCCATCTCTCATTTGATTAAATCCATCTGGGGAATAAAAGGCAAAAAAAAATCCCATTTATTAAGTTTGAAAAGTGGATGAATAATTAATAACCCCAGGAGTCCCTGCATAGATTCTAGACAACAGAACCTTTGGACAGTCTTCCTTCTTCACAGTTTCAGATGTGCTGTTCATGGCTCTGATATTATGATCACCATAGATAATGATCAATGGTAAAACAAAATTATGGCTGTTTAACAACAAAAAGTTCTATTTTTGATGAGAAAACATATTTCAGAATGTGCATGTGCAGCCCCTATAGAAATAATAGACCAATAGCTAGACATTTGAAACTGAAAAATATTTTAAAGACTGTAGTAGATTAGTTGTTCATAAAGTTTGAAAAATTGTTGAAAGGATCTTCTAGTTTGCCTAAGTTAATTGTTTTTATCTTTAAAATGTGCCCGTTAACGAAATAATACTAAATATATAGGCAAATATGAAACATTATGATTGCCTAAATTTTAAAAAAAGTTTGTTGAAGACAAACCTTAAATGCCAGTCCTTAACAAAAGAGCAAAACAATAGCTCTTAGTTTCATGTGGCTAGTGGAGGGGTGCTTGGCAAACTCAGGACTAGCAGTTTTAGAGACTTATTGGTTCCCCTTCTCTTAATGGGGCTTGTATCATCACACATAAGAGTAAATTTCTCAGCTGGATGGGTTGGCTCATGCCTGTAATCCCAGCGCTTTGGAGACCAAGGTAAGAGGGTTGCTTGAGCCCAGAAGTTCAAGGCTTGCCTGGGCAACATAGTGAGGCCTCATAGCTACAAAAAAAAGCAGCTTTTCCTTTTTGTTTTAATGCTTTTTAAAATCTTTTATAGGCCAGGCGTGGTGGCTCATATCTATAATCCCAGCACTTTGGGAGGCCTAGGCAAGAGGATTGCCTGAGCCCACAGGTTCGAGACCAGCCTGGGCAACTTGGTGAGACCTCATCTTGACAATAAATCAATAAATTAGCTGGGCATGGTGGCACATGCCTGTAGTTCCAGCTACTTGGAAGGTTGAGGTGGAAGGATCGCCTGAGCCCAGCAGGTCACAGCTACAGTGGCCGTGAGTGTGCCATTGCACTCCGGCTTGGGTGACAAAGTGAGACTCCACTCAAAAAGAAAAAAATATTTTATACAGACAGGGTCTCCCTATGTTGCCTAGGTTTGTCTTGTACTCCTGGGCTCAAGCAATCCTCCCACCTCGGCCTTCCAAAGTGCTGAACTTACTGGCGTGAGCTACCACACCCGGCCTAAAAAAGAGTAACCTTTCTCTATATATTTCTGAAAACTAAGGATGTCCACTTTCCTGTGATACCTCTGATGACTTATCTCAGAATGTCTTTTTCTCTTGTCCCCAAATTATTGACAAATACTGTAGCACAGAAATAGATGTATTCTTAAGTTTTAGCCACAGAATCTCAGCAACACTCGTGCTTTTCATTTTGTTTCCTGGTATCTACTCGTTCCATTCTTATCCTTTCTTTCCTGTGATGGCACATGTCCACTCTAGGCTTCCATAATAATGAAATAATAGTAAGAACTGACACTTATTATGGGCCAGACACTGTTCTAAGTGCTTTACATATATTGTACCATTTTAATCTCTTCAACCTTATGAGGGCTGTACTTTCATTGACCCCATTTTACTGGCGATTAACTGAAAAACAGAAAACTTGAGATCACATAACTGGTGTGTAGCAGAACTGGGTGCACAGGCTCCAGAGCTGTACGCTTGTTATACTACGCTGCTTTTCAGAGATAGCTTGTATTAGAGTCTGAAAAGTAGCCATTGTTTAAACTCCTTAGGGATTAAAAGAGGAAACGGAGCAAGTCCTATAAATTAATTTTTGACGTTTTTTCTTTTTGTGTGTATGAAACCTTGGCCCCTGACCTTTGAAGCCTGTCTCATTTCATTAGCCTAATTAGTAGTAAATAAGTGAGCCATGAGGAGCACTAAAAGATGTTCTTTCTGCCGGGCTCGGTGGCTCAGCCTGTAATCCCGCGCCTTGGGAGGCTGAGGTGAGTGGATTGCCCAAGCCCGCGGGTTCGAGACCCACCTGGGCAACTTGGCGAGACCTCATCTCTACAATAAATCAAAAAATTAGCCGGGCATGGTAGCGCGCTTCTATAGTTCCAGCTACTTGGAAGGCTGAGGCAGAAGGATTGCCGGAGCCCAGCAGGTCGAGGCTGCGGTGGCCGTGAGCGTGCCACTGCACTCCAGTCTGGGCAACAGAGTTAGACTCCAACTCAAAAAAAAAACAAAAACAAAAGATGTTCTTTCCTCTAAAAGCTACCCACAGTGGATGCCTAGAGCTCCCTATTAAAAATACAGTTCATTTCTCCAAGAAGTCTTTGTTGAAACACAGACGTTCTGCCCAGCAGGGATAGCACACTCAGCTAAGTGCAATTTGGAGATTTGTTTATCGTTCTAGGACACCTCACCTTGAAATGGCAAAGAAGGGCAGGAAAGAAGGAATGAATTTTCTTGCCCTGTGAAGTAGGAAAGCTCCCAAGCTTGGAGGGCTTCCTGGAAGACACATTAGGTCAGGAGGCTCTAGCCAAGTTAATTTTCACAACTACTTGCATCTATCTAATGAGTTTCTTTGTTTTTTGTTTTTTTGAGTTGGAGTCTCACTCTGTAGCCCAGACTGGAGTGCAGTGGCCACTCCCAGTCATCACAGCCTCACCTGCTGGGCTCCGGTGATCCTTCCGCCTCAGCCTTCCAAGTAGCCGGAATTACAGGCACGCGCTACCACACCCGGCTGAGTTTTTGATTTATTGTAGAGATGAGGTCTTGCCTGCCCAGGCGGATCTCGAACCCGCAGGCTCAGGCAATCCACTCACCTCAGCCTCCCAAAGGCGCGGGATTACAGGCTGAGCCACCGAGCCCGGCTTATCTAATGAGTTTCTTAACTGTGTAGGCCTCTAATAGTCTAGGATCCTGGAGTAAGAAAGAGCCAGACTTAATTTATACAGGAATTCATACTCCATTACTCCATTAGCGGCTCAAGCCAGGTCAACTGACAAAGAAAGCCACAGATCCCTAACTGAGATGAGGCTAGATAGCATAAGCTTGATATCTAGGGACAAGACAGGAAAGGGCAGCTCAGGGAAGAAGCAGGAGCTTCTTTTAAGAGTCTGCTGTTTTAGAGAGGGTAACCAGGCTGCTTAGAGACCTTGTATTGGCATACACCTCTAAGAATACGGGTAAATGGTTGCTCTACTGTATCTAGGTCCTTAATAATATTTCTTTTTTAGCAGCTTTTCTGAGAGTAGGCTCACTGTTGCCTATGCTGGTCAGTATGCAGATGTGGTTTGGGTTCTTCTTTGTTTCAGAGACTCTGCTTGATAATGATGGGGGATGGCCAAGGTGATTTCTTGAGGTCCTATACACTAGGGGTTCAGTGTGTATGGAATTTGCACTGTCACTACATAATCTTACTTGATTAGCTTAGGCAGGTATAGAAGAGAGGAGTCATAAACAGCCAAAAAGTATAAACGTTGGATTTACTATGGCTTTTTAATGTTTTATTGTATTACAATAAATGTTTTATTATGTTACAAAAATCTTGGTGTAATATGAGATTTGTTTTTTTTTTTTTGAGTTGAAGTCTCACTCTGTCACCCAGACTGGAGTGCAGTGGCATACTCATGGCTACCCCAGCATCAACCTGCTGGGTTCAGGCAATCCTTCCACCTCAGCCTTCCAAGTAGTCGGAACTACAGGCACAAGCTACCACATCCAGCTAATTTTTTGATTTTTTTTTTATTGTAGAGATGAGGTCTTGCCAAGCTGCCTGGGCTGCTCTCAAACCCGTGGGCTCAGGTAATCCCCTTTCCTTGGCCTCCCAAAGTGCTGGGATTACAGGCTTGCGCCACCACGCCCGGCCCTAATATGAGATTTTAAACATGCATAAAGGTAAAAAGAATGGTATAGTGATTCCCATGTTTCTACTCTGTAGTCCCCAGCTGCAGTAGCTATCAACTCATCAATTCTTGTTTTACCTCTCCTCCTTTTTCAGATTATTTTGAAGCAAATCCAAGATAATATCTTATTTATGATATATTTATTTATACTTCAGCATGTAGCTCTAAAAGATAAGAACTCTTTTTTAAAACATTGCCACATTACTATCTTCACCTAAAAAATGAATAACTTCTTAATTATCATCAAATATGCACTTAGTCTTCAAATTTTTCCAGTCTCTCAATTTTTTTTTTTAAGTAGGCTCGGGCCAGACATGGTGGCTCACACCTATAATCCTAGCACTTTGGGAGGTGGAAGTGAGAGAATTGCCTGAGCCCGGGGATTTGAGACCAGCCTTGGCAACTTGGCAAGACCTTGTCTCTACAGAAAATAAAAAAAAAAAAATAGCCAAGTGTGGTGGTGCACACCTGTGGTTCTAGCTACTTGGAAGGTTGAGGTGGAAGGATTGTCTGAGCTCAGTAGGTCGAGGCTGCAGTGGATGTGAGCAAGCCACTGCACTCCAGCCTGGGCAACAGAGTGAAACTCCGACTCAAAAGAAGAAAAAAAATGTAGCTAGGCATTAAAACTGCTAAGATTATAGGCATGAACCACTGTGTCTGGCGCCCAGCTATTTATTGAAATTTATTATAGAGATGAGGTCTTGCCGAGTTGCCCAGGCTGGTCTTGAACCCCTGGGCTCAAGCAATCCTCTTGTCTCAACCTCCCAAAGTTCTGGGATCACAGGCGTGAGTCACCATGTCTGACTCTTATTGTAGTTTTAATTTGCATTTCTCTGATGGCTAATGTTGGTGGGTCAAGCCTGTAATCCCAGCACTTTGGAAGGCTGACTTGAGAGGATTGCTTGAGCTCAGGGGTTCGAGACCAGCCTGGGCAACTTGGCGAGACCTCGTCTCTACTATAAGTAAAAAAATCAGCCGGGCATGGTGGCGCATGCCTGTAGTTCCAGCTACTTGGAAGGCTGAGGCGGAAGGATCGCCTGAGCCAAGCAGGTCGAGGCTGCAGTGGCCGTGAGCGTGCCACTGCACTGCAGCCTAGGCGACAGAGTGAGACTCCAACTAAAAAAAACAAAAAGTGCTGGGATTACAGATGTGAGCCACCATGCCTGGCAATGTTATATTTAAACTTTCATTTTTCTTTTCCTATCCTAAAGTTAAGACTGTTGACAGATACCTCATCATCAAAGATAAATTAAAAACCCATATTAGAACTATTTTTTTATTCTTGAATTGAGTCTAAATTCCACTTACAAATAGTTTAACAATACAGCTAGTGTTTCATTTTTTTAAGAGTATCAGACTTATACTTTCCTTGTGGAAGAATTGGGAAGAGGGGACTCAGAAAGTCTATTCAGATGAGGAAGGAAAGCATCTCCTGCCAGGACTCATCCTAAGAGAGCTAAAGCCAAGCTGGACCCAACTGACTTTGTAACAAAGCCCTGAAGAAGAGGCTGTGTGTCAGTCACTCATTTGTCTTCTAGTCTGGGTGCCCATGGACTCATGTCTCATCTCAATCCTTTGGAGGATGGTATAAGAAGGGAGGGCTGCAAGTGAAAATGCAAAGAATGGTGAGACCTCATCTCTACAATAAATAAAAAAATTAGCCAGGCGTGGTAGTGTATGCGCCTGTAGTTCCAGCTACTTGGAAGGCTGAGGTGGAAGAATCGCCGGAGCCCAGCAGGTCGAGGCTGTGGTGGCCAGGAGCGGCCACTTGCACTCCAGTCTGGGCGACAGAGTGAGACTCCGACTAAAAAAAAAAAGAAAGAAAAGAAAATGTGAAGAACTGTTCAGTGGTTGTGTTAGTCAGGGTTCTCCAGAGAGACAGAATCCATAGGATAGGTAGAGATATAGATATATATGACAGGGAATTTATTAGAGAATTAGCTCACACAGTTATGGAGGTGAGAAGGCCGCGACAGGCCATCTGTAAGCTGGAGACCTTGGGATGCTGGTATTGTGGCTCAGTCCAAGACGGAACGCCTTAGAACCAGGGAAGCTGATGGTGTAATTCTCAATCTGCTATCGAAGGCCTGAGAACCTGGGAGGGCACCTGTGTAAGTCATAGAGTCCCAAGGTTGGAGAACCCAGTTCTGATGTCTGAGGGAAGGAGGAGGAGAGTGTCTGCACACCAGAAGAAAGAGCAAGGACATCCTTTTCTCTCCTTTTCTGTTATATCTGGGTGCCCCCAGCCAGCTGAATGGTGCCTGCCCACATTGAGGGTGGATCTTCCCCACCCAGACTGACTCACATGCCAGTCTCCTCTGGAAACACCCTCACAGACACACCCAGAAACAATGCTTCACCACTTCTCTAGGTATTCCTTGACCCAGTCAAGTTGACACCTAAAATTAGCCATCACAGTGGCAATTTCAGAAAACACTGGACATAAGCTGTAATGCTTTGTTGCCCCTTTGATATCATATTATAAGAGGAGGGCATTGTCCTCTTACCTCATAGTAGAACTTCTGTGGCTTTGGCACCTTATGGCTGGACCTACCAGAAGCATACCCAGGATCAGCAAGAGCAGTGGTAGTAGGAATAATCATTTACACTTGTTGAGTGCGTGCTGTGCACCAGGCACTGTTCTCAGTACTTTATAAATATCAACTCTTTTAATCATCACAACCACCCTCGTGATGTCAGTTAGATAATATTATGATTAATATGTTTTTTTTAAAAGGTTGGAAACTAAGGCACAGAGAAGCCAAATAACTTGCCCATGGGCATATAGCTCATCAAGGACCATGCCAGGATTCAAACCCAAGCTGGCAGACACGAGAGACCATGTTCTTAAAATTACATAGTCTCTCAGGTGGCAGCAGCAGGTGAGGGCTGGAGGAGGAGACGAATTTGGGATCCTTACCAACTGGACTTGCTTTTCAGCACCTGAGGCATCCCTTGAGGACTGTCAGAATTATCTGGGAATGAGAGTGGTGCTACTTTAGATAGAGCTGGGGGCTAAACTAGCAGTGAAGGTCAAGAAAAGTGAAACCTAGGGGAGATAATTACAATTTGATCTTTAGATCAGATTCACAGACTTAAGAAAGATTGCATTCATTGATTTTTCAGTGTTGTCACCTTAAAATTTCCTTGGAGTAAGTGGAACCATGGCTTTTGGTCTGTTCTTTCTCTGAGGTGACAGGCACATCTATATTTAGACCGATAGTCATACTTCTGTGGTGATGGATCAGTGTGTGCCTCCCAAAATGGCTGTACATTGAAATAACACATGTATCTTTATGAACAGATAAATCATCAACATTGTAGGTTTGATGTGTACACATCAGAGGGACTTCTATGCAAATTTACTTATTAAGAAGAGAAACCAACATTTGTGGAGGACCACAGATAGTCCATGAGCTCATTTAAGCAAGCAGACTCAGATTCAGCCACATCATGAACAGAATGAATCTAGAGTTCCAGAGGCTTGACACTTGAGAGCCATCATTTTGATGAAGAACTTGATTAAAAAATAAAAATCAGAAACTTTGATCCCATCCTTTCTTTCACCTCCCCCATCTCATATGTCACTGAGCTCTATTGATTCCACCTTTTTAGTAACTTTCAGATGTCTCTTCTTTTCCACCTCCGTTGCCACTAATGTTTGGGGTCCTTTGTATTTTGTTTCACTTGAACTAAACAACAGCTTCCTAAATGCTTTGTTCTTTTCTCCAATTCAATACATTATTGCCACCAAAATTATCTTTATAAGGCATGAAACCATTATGCCACTTGCCTACCTAAAACTATTCCAATGGCCCTTATTGCATAGAGGATAAAAACCTAATGTCTGGGTACTGGCCTACAGGGCTTCTTAGGAACTAGGCCATGCCTCTCTTGTGAGGCCCCATCTCCCTCAGGTTCCTCACTTGCGGCACCAGCCATACCTAACCTCCTGGGGCTCCTGGAACCATGGTCTGCTTTCAGACTTGCTGCTTTTGCTGGAATGATTCTTATATGCCTTGCCTGCTACTTCTCCCACTGTTGCACTTTTGGGCAATTCTTCATTCCCCTGAGAGATCAACCTCGTGCCCATCTTGAGTAGGAGGTTTGATACACTTCCACAGGGATTTCTCTTATCACATTGCACTGTATAAATGTCTGTCTTCCCTGGTAAACTCTTGTTGAAGGAAGAGCTTACTCCTCTTTGTATTCCCAGTACACACCGCAGGCACTTTGCAGATACTTGCTGAATAGATTCTTCCATCCATCCAACTATTCATTCATTCTTTCAACTAATTTTCTTTTTTAGAGTTAGGGTTTCACTCTGTTATCCAAGCTAGCATAATCATAGCTCACTGTAACCTTGAGCTCCTGGGCGATTCTCTCATCTCAGCCTCCCTGTTAGCTGGGACTACAGGCATGCACCACCATGCCCGGCTATTTTTTTTTTTTTTGGTAGCAAAGGAGTTTTGCTATGTTACCAGGCTGGTCTTGAACTCCTGGCCTCCAGGGATCCTACTGCCTCAGCTCCCAAAGCTCTGGAATTACAGGCATGAGCCACCATGCCTAGCCAGTTTTATTTTCTTTCATCTGGCAGTTACCCTCTAAACCAGAATAGTTTCAGAGAGACACCTTTAATTAAAAGTTTTTTGAGCACTTGCTATAGGCAAGGCATTTCTAAGTGCTGGAAATGTGCGGTGAACAAGACATAAGATCCTTATTTCCATGGAGCTTATATTCTTATAAGCTTAGATAAACTTGAATTCTAGTCTTTTTTTTTTTTTTTCAGTTGGAGTCTCTGTCGCCCAGACTGGAGTGCAGTGGCCACTCCCGGCCACCGCAGCCTCGACCTGCTGGGCTCCGGTGATCCTTCCGCTTCAGCCTTCCAGGTAGCTGGAACTACAGGCGTACGCTATCACACCCGGCTCATTTTTGATTTATTGTAGAGATGAGGTCTCACCAAGTTTCCCAGGCAGGTCTCGAACCCGCAGGCTCAGGCAATCCACTCACCTCGACCTCCCAAAGTGCTGGGATTACAGGCTGAGAATTCTAGTCTTATATTGTGTCTTTTAGGGAAGATAGGTGAAACGAAAGAAATAAACAGGAAATATGCCAGGTGATGTGAAGTACAAGGCAGAGAATTAAAGTCGAGTCCTGTGATACAATGTACAGGTAGACAGATACTTTACACTGGATGGTCAGGGAGGGCCTTTCTGAGGGTTAGCCTTGAGGCTGAGATCTGAATGCACTATTCTTATGAAGATCAAGGTAAAGAGCATTCCAGGCGGAGGGAACAGATAATACAAAGGCCTTAGGGTAAGAACGAGCTGACTTTTAGAATAAACACTCTGGTTAGCTAAAGCCAGAGCAGCAAAAGGGCACAGTGAAGAAAATGCCTCAAAGGGAGATAGCACTGAAGAGATTGATCGTAGCTGGTTCCGGAGCCAAAAGTAAATTATTCCTTAAAACATACTAGGTACTTATTGGCAGCTACTAATAGCAAAATAAAAAGGTCCTGTTGTTCACAACTGATGCACAAAAGCACTTAGGAATGTAGGGGGCAAATATCCCCTCCCCATTTTACTTGGAGCCAAGTGATCTGTGTCAAGATGACCTGTGTGAAGAAGCCGCCTGGTTATAATTCATTTGGGTTTCCATTATTCTTTGGGCCTTCGGTTTGCCCAAGGCACTCAGTTAATGTAACCACAAGAATGTGAACACTTTCATTGGCTCTGAAATGTGCTTATTTTAACCTTTACAGTGGGAAAACACCCCTAATTTACCTCTTCCTCATTATTTTCCAGCCTAATATATTTTTAAAATTTCCTTCCTGTGCTCCCTGAAAAGCAAGATGCCGTATCAAAAATCCCATGTGCAGCCGGGCTCAGTGGCTCAGCCTGTAATCCTGTGCCTTTGGGAGGCTGAGGTGAGTGGACTGCCTGAGCCCGTGGGTTCGAGACCCGCCTGGGCAACTTGGCGAAACCTCATCTCCACAATAAATCAAAATGAGCCGGGCGTGGTAGCGCGCACCTGTAGTTCCAGCTACCTGGAAGGCTGAGGCGGAAGGATCGCCAGAGCCCAGCAGGTCGAGGCTGCAGTGGCTGGGAGCGGCCACTGCACTCCAGTCTGGGCGACAGAGTGAGACTCCAACTCAAAAAAAAAAAAAAATCCCATGTGTTTTTGAGCAGGGCAAAGTCATGTGCTCATGTACACATGTGGGCCCTGGCAGAGGGTTGTGTAACAAGAGCTGTTCCTAGTACAGTTGGCTCCTGTAAGAGACCATGATTTGGCAACTGCAAAGCTCATTGCAGGTAGGCTGAGCATGAACTCGCCAAACAAGAGTTGTGGCTCAGGACAGCCTGTTGGTCAGCTTTGTTTGGACTCAGAGTTGTTCCCTTGAAACCCAGGGTTTGGGTTCAAAAGAGAGTTCTGTTTCACAGAGGGCTGCTCCTTGCCACAATCATGATCTACTGACGATCCACACTTTTATTCTCCCCAGTGGGTGAGTGGGTATTGTAAAGGAGAGCTGATCTGATAAAAGTGTTCACATTCTACTTTTTGTTTTTCTTTTCCTTTAATTATGTGTCTGGTTATTCTTGTGGGAATTGATCAGCTAGAAAATTTATTCAACCATACACTATGGTAATCTAGGATTGAAAGGAATTTTGGATCTCTAAACTTTTCAGACAAGGCAACTGAAGCCCAGAATAATTAGGTGTTTTACCCAGGAGAAGAGAGTAGTTGGTGTCAGAGCTAGGTTTAAACAGTCTTGTGGCTGGGCTCGGTGGCTCAGCTTGTAATCCCAGCACTTTGGGAGGCTGAAGTGAGTGGATTGCCTGAGCCCGTGGGTTCAAGACCCACCCGGGCAACTTGGCGAGACCTCATCTCTACAATAAATCAAAAATTAGCCAGGCATGGTAGCGCGCGCCTGTAGTTCCAGCTACTTGGAAGGCTGAGGAAGAAGGATCGCCGGAGCCCAACAGGTCAAGGCTGCGGTGGCTGGGAGTGGCCACTAAACTCCAGTCTGGGCAATGGGGTGAGACTCCAACTCAAAAAAAACAAAACAAAACACAACAATCTTGTGTTCTGACTTTATCCCCAGTCATACTGCCTCTAGTCAACAAAGAGAGATAGCAAAGTGGCTACCTGATGGTTTTTGTTTTTTTTTAAACTAATAGTCCACATTTAAAAATTGAGAGATCACACATAAGGGTCCGCATTTGTGGTTCCTCTTCACAGACTTAGGTTCACATTTCTGTAAGAAAAACAGTTAACATTAACAATGGCTTCTGCCTTTATAGAGGCTATGTGCTCTCCAGTTTACCATAGTCTCCACTACTCTCTATTGTCTCCCAGACACTGAGGTTGACTGTAAGCTGCCATTTATGGTCAAACTTGAACTGTTGTATTTCTGATAGTAGAATTAAGAGAAAAGTGAGCTATTTCTCATACCCATGTCTCTATTAAGAGTGAGCTAGGAAGCCGGGCTCGGTGGCTCAGCCTGTAATCCCGCGCCTTTGGGAGGCTGAGGTGAGTGGATTGCCTGAGCCCGCGGGTTCGAGACCCGCCTGGGCAGCGAAACCTCATCTCTACAATAAATCAAAAAATCAGCTGGGCGTGGTAGCACACGCCTGTAATTCCGGCTACTCGGAAGGCTGAGGCGGAAGGATCGCTGGAGCCCAGCAGGTCGAGGCTGCGGTGGCTGGGAGTGGCCACTGCACTCCAGTCTGGGTGACAGAGTGAGACTCCAACTCAAAAAAAAAAAAAAAGAGTGAGCTAGGAGCCGGGCTCGGTGGCTCAGCCTGTAATCCTAGCACTTTGGGAGGCTGAGGTGAGTGAATTGCCTGAGCCCACGGGTTCTAGACCCACCTGGACAACTTGGTGAGACCTCATCTCTACAATAAAATCAAAAATTAGCTGGGCATGGTAGCGCGCGCCTATAGTTCCAGCTATTTGGAAGGCTAAGGCGGAAGGATCGCCAGAGCCCCAGCAGGTCGAGGCTGCGGTGGCCGGGAGCGGGCACTGCACTCCAGTCTGGGTGACAGAGTGAGACTCCAACTAAAAAAAAAAATAAAAATAAAAAATAATGAGCTAGGGCCATTGCCTTGCTAAACTCTGGTGTGGCCATGTGCTCTTTGAGCTATGGCTGTCGCCATGCTTCCTGGCTTTAGCCCCCTCCCCCACCTTGGGGAAGTAAATCATTTTTCCTCCCTTCTCTCTCTCTAATTTACTTTTAAATAAACTTTTATTAAAAAAAAAAAAAAGAGTAGCTGGGCTCGGTGGCTCAGCCTGTAATCCCGCGCCTTTGGGAGGCTGAGGTGAGTGGATTGCCTGAGCCCGCGGGTTCGAGACTCGCCTGGGCAGGCGAGACCTCATTTCTACAATAAGATTAAAAAAATTAGCCGGGCGTGGTAGCGCGTGCCTGTAACTCCGGCTACTCGGAAGACTGAGGCGGAAGGATCACCGGAGCCCAGCAGGTCGAGGCTGCGGTGGCCGGGAGCGGCCACTGCACTTCAGTCTGAGTGACAGAGTGAGACTCCAACTCAAAAAAAAAAAAAAAAAAAAAGAGTGAGCTATATTTCAAGAGGAAATGGATATTTAAAAACTAGAGTGTTTCAGGGCCAAAAGTATTATAGCTCTAGACGATATTATGAAACACATCTATTTGGCACCTATAGGCACTGGAGGTTGCAACTCTTGTGTTAAACTCTGACACCATAATCAGAAGAACTGTGGATATTTCCCTGTGAGGTTGTGGTATACATTTCACAAGTTTTTTTTTTTTTTTTTTGAGATGGTGTCTTGCTGTTTTGTTCAAGCTGGAGCGCAGAGTGCTGTGGTTATTCATAGGTGCAATAAAAGCACACTATAGCCTCAAAATTCTGGGCTCATGGATTCCTTCTGCCTCAGAACTGGAACTGGAACTGTATCTGGAACTCCAGGCGCATGCTATTGTGCCTGGCTACCTTTGACAAGTTTTCAGGCTGGGTGCTGTGGCTCATGCCTGGAATCCCAGCATTTTGGGAGGTGGAGGCAAGAGGATTGCCTGAGCCCAGGAGTTTGAGATCAGACTGGGCAACATGGCAAGAACTTGTCTCTACAATAAATCAAAAAATTAGACAGGCGCGGTGGCACGCGCCTATAGTTCCAGCTACTTAGAAGACTAAGGCAAAGGATTGACTGAGCAGTAGCTGTGATTGGGCCACTGCATTCCAGTTTGGGCAACAGAATGAGACCTTGACTAAAAACAAACAAACAAAAAAACCCACCAAGTTTTGAAAGGAGATTTTCATAGCAAGAGCAAGAAGAAAAGTGAAACAAATAGAAGAAATGGGACCCTTCTTTCCTCCCCACTCCCCTCGACAGAGTTATTAAAACCTGAGATCAGCCAGGCACTGTGGCTCATGCCTGTAATCCTGGTACTTTGGAAGGCAGAGGTGAGAGGATTGCCTGAGCCAGAGGTTTGGGACTAGCCTGAGCAAATTGGCAAGACCTTATTTCTACAATAAGTAAAAAAGTTAAACGGGCATAGTGGTGCATGCCTGTAATCCCAGCTACTTGGACGATTGAGGCAGAAGGATAACCTGAGCCCAGCAGGTTGAGACTATGGTAGCCGCAATCATGCCACTGCACTCCAGCCTGGGCGAAAGAGTGAGACTCCAACTCAAAAATTTAAAACAAAACACCTGAGATCAGAACTGCACACAGTGGTTCACATCTCAGCACTTTGGGAAGCTGAGGTGGGAGGATTGCTCAAGGCCAGGAATTTGAGACCAGCCTGGGCAACAAAGTGAGATCCTGTCTCTACAAAAAAATAGAAAAATTAGCCAATTAGCCAGGCATGGTGGTGTGCATCTGTAGTCTCAGCTACTCAGGAGACTGAGGCAGGAGGATTGCTTGAGTCCAAGAGTTTAAGACTGTGGTGAGCTGTGATTGTGCCATTGTACTCCAGTGACAGAGCAAGATTCTGTTTTTACTTTTATTTATTTATTTATTTTTGAGTTGGAGTCTCACTCTGTCGCCCAGGCTGGAGTGCAGAGGCACACTCACAGCCACTGCAGCTTTGACCTGCTGGGCTCAGGCAATCCTCCTGCCTCAGTCTTCTAAGTAGCCAGAACTACAGGCGTGTGCTACCATGCCTGGCTAATTTTTTTATTTATTGTAGAGTTGCAGTCTCGCCAAGTTGCCCAAGCTGGTCTCAAATCTGCAGGCTCAGGCAATCTACTCATCTCGGCCTCCCAAAGTGCTGGGATTACAGGGTGAGCCACCGAGCCCAGCCTGTTTAGACACTGAATCAAGTTTTCCAAAAGACTGTGCATTAAGAATCTTTTTGTGTTAACTTTAGGTAGGGTTATCCTGAACTGTTCTAGTATAATCTGGCAATCATGGCAGCACATCTCCTAGGGAAGTCAGAACTGTGGGCTTCTCTGCCATTTACTGAAATAACAGTGAAATTGCTTGAAAGAAATATACTATATTATTCTGAGAAATAAATTACAAGTTAGTAACATCCAAAATGTCCTGCACTCGTGGTTCCTCAAATAAAAGGTACCAGGCTTTACCTACTGATAGCGTGAATAGTACTATCTACAGGCACATTTATACTTGTGAGCTTTTCTTTTCTTTTTTTTTTTTGTTTTTGACTTGGATTCTCACTCTGTCGCCCAGACTGGAGTGCAGTGGCCGCTCCTGGCCACCTCAGCCTCAATCTGCTGGGCTCCAGCAATCCTTCCGCCTCAGCCTTCCAGGTAGCCGGAATTATAGGCGTGCACTACCACGCCTGGCTAATTTTTGATTTTATTGTAGAGATGAGGTCTCGCTGCCCAGGCGGGTCTCGAACCCGCGGGCTCAGGCAATCCACTCACCTCAGCCTCCCAAAGGTGCGGGATTACAGGCTGAGCCACCGAGCCTGACTGAGCTTTTCTTTTTCTAATCTTCGCTTCTAGTTATCCTTCAACTCTATCAGCTCGTATTATTATTATTTTTTTTTGAAAAGGCAGGCGGCTCCACAAGGTTAAAAATAATTCAGCGATATTGTGTTGAACATAATTGAAATGTCATGAACCATCTAGAAAGCAGGAGAACCAGTTCTCTCTTGTTTCTATTGGTGTAATCTGTTTACTTTTCTGGTACTGTCCCTGAGGCTTGGACTGAGAGACCTGGTGAGGAATGTTTCCTTGGGAGTTTCGACAGGCATGCTATTTGTCACTGCCTCAGAAGCTGCTTGGCTACAGGTGAGGAAGGCTGCCCTTATGGGAGGGATAATTATGGCCAATGACTTGTCTGAGCTTTTAGCTTGGCCTTACTCTGCACCCAAGCTCAGGTCTGATTCAGGAAGTCTTCTGTTCCTGTATCACACCAATGCTTTCCTTACTTGCTTTCTAGAAGGAAATCAGTCTGCGGTCCTGGTAAAGAGATTGAAGATTCTCAATAAGGACTTTTCCCTGGCTAAGTGCAGGACTTGAAGGTGGAATCTCTTGTGGAAGAAGGATTGAGTAGAAGGAGGAGTCCTCATCATTAGGATACCATACACATGGCAAAATCAAACATAACCACCCACCTCCTTTCTGACTCACAGATCCAAAGGATGATTAACACAGAGGGGGTGGTGGCAAGCAGGTACTGATGCTTCTTGACTTATGATGGGATTACATCCCAAGGATCCATCATAAATGGAAAATATCGTATATCAAAAATGCATTTATGGGGCCAGGCACAGTGGTTCACTCCTATAACCCCAGCACTTTGGGAGGCCAAGGCAGGAAGACTGCTTGAGCCCGGGAATTTGAGACCAGCCTGGGCAACATCTCTATACAAAATTTAAAAATTAGCCAAGTGTGGTGGCGTGCACCTGCAGTCCCAGCTACTTGGGAGACTGAGGTGGAAGGATCACCTGAGCCCAGGAAGTTGCGGCTGCAGTGAGCCACGGTCATCCCACTGCATTCTGGTGTGGATGACAGAGTGAGACCCTGACTTAAAAAAAAAATGTATTTAGCTGGGCTCGGTGGCTCAGCCTGTAATCCCACGCCTTTGGGAGGCTGAGGTGACTGGATCGCCTGAGCCCGTGGGTTCGAGACCTGCCTGGGCAGGCAAGATCTCATCTCTACAATAAATCAAAAGATTAACCGGGCATGGTAGCGCACTCCTGTAGTTCCAGCTACGTGGAAGGCTGAGACGGGAGGATCGCCGGAGCCCAGCAGGTCAAAGCTGCAGTGGCCGGGAGCGGCCACTGCACTCCAGTCAGGGCGACAGTGAGACTCCAACTCAAAAAAAAAAATGCATTTAGTCGGTCTTGGTGGCTCAGTCTGTACTCCTGCACCTTTGGGAGGCTGAGGTGAGTGGATTGCCTGAGCCGTGGGTTCGAGACCCGCCTGGGCAACTTGGCGAGACCTCATCT